>NC_047657.1:7443673-7487952 GCF_902201215.1 Prunus dulcis
TATTCTTCTCCATAAGGAGGTATATATAAGAGTTTACATGTGCTATACAAGGAATTAGATACAGTAAAGAATTAGGAAAGTATCTCCTAATTATACAATGATTTATCAACTATATAAAAAGAGGAAAGTAAATCCCTTAATTAATCAAGGAAGTAAATCTCCTTAGTTAATTAGGAGACTCACGTCAACACTCCTCCTCAAGTTGGTGCATATATGTCACCAATGCCCAACTTGGTAAGTGAGTCACAAAATACTCTTCTACAAACAGCTTTGGTTAAGATATCTGCCAACTGATCTTCTGATTTTACGAATGGTAGGCGGATGATCTTCTTCTCAAGTTTTTCTTTGATAAAATGTTTATCCACCTCAACATGTTTAGTTCGATCATGTTGAAATAGATTATGGGCAATATCGATGGCTGACTTGTTATCATAATGTAACTCCATTGGCTTTTCTGGCTTGAACCCCAATTCTGTCAATAGTCTTCTTATCCATAGTAATTCACAAACTCCTTGAGCCATTCCTCCATACTCTGCTTCAGCACTAGATCGAGAAACTACATTTTGTTTCTTACTCCGCCATGTGACTAGGTTACCTCCCACAAAAGTGAAGTAACCTGAAGTAGAGTGTCTGTCAGTAATGGAGCCAGCCCAATCAGCATCTGTATATCCAACAACTTCGAGATCTCTATTTTTGGAGAACGTTAACCTTTTCTCAGGTGCTGACTTTAAGTATCTTAAGATCCGATCAACTGCATTCTTATGGAACACACTGGGTGAATGCATAAACTGACTAACTACACTCACAGCATATGCAATATCTGGTCTTGTGTGAGCTAAATATATCAACCTTCCAACAAGGCGTTGGTACTGTTTCTTATTGGTTGGTTCTTGATCCATGTCTTCACATAACTTGTGATTCATCTCGATAGGTGTATCAACAGGTTTGCATCCAAGCATTCCTGTTTCATTGAGCAGATCTAATACATACTTCCTTTGAGACAGAAATATAACAGTTGTGGACCTGGCTACTTCAATTCCTAGAAAGTACTTTAGATCACCTAAATCTTTCATCTCAAATTCCTGAGACAAATACTTCTGCAGTTTCAGTTGCTCTCCTGTGTCGTTTCCAGTTACGACTATGTCATCCATATTAACAATCAATGCAGTAAGTCTTCTTCCATCACGATTCAAGAACAAAGTGTAATCTGCATTACTCTGTATATATCCAAAATTCTTCATGGATTTAGTGAATTTGCCAAACCATGCCCTAGGAGATTGCTTTAACCCATACAATGACTTTATGAGCTTGTAGACTTGATTCTCCTTGTCACGAGCTAAGTTACATCCTGGTGGCAAGTCCATATATGCTTTTTCTTTCAAGTCTCCATGCAAGAAAGCATTTTTGACATCAAACTGATGTAATGGCCCATCGAGATTTGCTGCTAGAGACAGAAGGACTCTGATAGTTTTAATCTTGGCTACTGGAGCAAAGGTCTCTTGGTAGTTTATCCCATATCTTTGTGTGTACCCCTTCGCCACAAATCTAGCTTTATATCTTTCAATGGATCCATCTGCTTTGAATTTCATAGTATAGATCCACCTACATCCCACTGTCTTCTTTCCATGAGTAATGACATGAGTTCCCATGTGCCATTCTTCTTGAGAGCTCGCATTTCTTCATTCCTGGCTTCTTTCCATTTTGAGTCTTCTAGTGCTTCAGTTACACTGTTGGGAACGGGTATGTAGGCCAACTGCTTCACAAAGTGTACTCGTAATTCTAATAGTCTGCTGATGGATACATAATTGTTGATGGGATATTTTCCTTTTACATTAAGATCTGCTTCGTAGTGAACTGGAGGTTTTCCACGGTTTTGTTGTTTTGGAAGCTGATATGCAAGCTTTGTGCCTTTTGAAATTAAATCATCATGGGATATTTCATTAATGTTATCAGTTTCAAGAGAAGATGTTACCTGAATGACGTCCTCAGCAGGTGATTGGTGTGGTACTGGAGCTGAGGAATTCTCCTGCGCGGGCAAAAACTCCTCAATGATCTCATCCTGAGTTTGACAGCAAAGAGACCACCGGTCGCTGTCCTGTAGCAACCAGTTGCTTTTGCACAGAGTCAAATTTTCGAGGGGCGACTAGTCACTTTCCACTTGCGACCGGTCGCTCTTGGATAGAGTTGAATTCTCGCTGGGTGACTGGTCGCTATAATTGGGCGACCGGTCGTTTTCAGTCTGGGACGTTTCTGCAGGAAAAAATTCAGAAATTGGAGAAGTGTTGGCATTTTGATCCTCCTCCTGGACGGCTGAAAAATATATGTCGGATTCCCGGAACACAACATCCATAGAAGTATAGACTTTCTGACTCGGAGGATAATAACACCGGTACCCTTTTTGATGAGGTGCATAGCTGATCAAAACACATTTTTCGGTGCGGGGATCCAATTTGCTGCGTTGGTGATCATGTAAGTGGACGAAGACAACACAGCCAAAGATCTAGGGTTCCAGGTTTTTGGTATAAGGTATTGAAGGGGGTTTTGGAAATTGAGGATACTGGAGGGAATCCGATTGATAAGGTATGCTGCACAGAGGACGGCTTCTCCCCAAAAAGACCAAGGCATATTGGCACTAAAGAGAGAGGCACAAACCACTTCCAATAAGTGTCTATTCTTTCGTTCAGCCACATCATTCTGTTGTGGAGTGTAAGGGCATGAGCGTTGATGTATGATGCCATGATCTTGTAAGAACAGATTAAGATCATGGTTGAGAAATTCTCCGCCATTGTCAGACCGAAGAACCTGAATTCTGGTATGAAATTGTGTCTCTACCATTTGATAGAACTGTTGAAATTTGGAACTGACTTCCTCTTTTGTTTGGAGAAGAGAAACCCAGGTCATACGTGTGCAATCATCGATAAACGTGACAAACCATCTAGCTCCCCTATGAGTGGTAATTTTAGCCGGGCCCCAAACATCAGAATGAACAAGAGAAAAGGGGACCAAACTTTTATGTGAACTTAAGGGAAAAGGAACACAATGGCTCTTGGCTAGTTCGCAGATGTCACACGTAAAACTGGAGATATCTAACTGGGAAAATAAGGAAGGAAATAGCTTCTGTAAATACACAAACGACGCATGTCCAAGACGTCAATGCCATAACCATACTGTGGAAGTTTGCTTCTCAACACTCGTACCCCCAATTTTGTAAGCTTGACTGAGGCTGGCTTCACTGTCAGAGGCCAAGTCCAGATAGTAGAGTTTGCCCCTCCTAGTACCACAACCAATCGTCTTGCTGCTGAGGATGTCCTAAAAAACACAATGAGTAGGCCAAAAGGTTACAATGCAATTCAAAGCCGTAGTAATTTGGGCAACAGACAAAAGATTATGATGTAAGGATGGAAGAATCAACACAGAATCCAAAGTGAGGGAGTCACAGAGAGAGAGGGAACCCTCCCCAATTACTGGGGAAGGGGTACCATTGGCATTAGACACCACCGATTGAGAAGACGGTGTATGAGAGGTAAGTTGTCCAGGATCAAAGGTCATGTGATCAGTGGCTCCGGTGTCAATGACCTAGATGTGTTTCTTTGAAAAACTATGCAAAACATAACCGTTGGAACCTGTTGTGGCAATTTTGGAGGATGGGGAAGTGAAGGCAGCGGTTTGGGAAGATGAGACGATATTCATGGCAGCGGAAGAATTTAAGAGTAAGAGAACAAAAAAAAAAAGAATTTGTGTTTAGGGTTTTGTGATAAGAGGATATGAGGATTCGGGTATGAAGATCTGAATCTGAAGCTGTAAATGTGAGGAATTTGATTTAGGGTTTGGGTGTGAAGGAATTTGATATGAGGATTTAGGGTTTGTGTTTGAAGAAAATTTGATATGAGGATTTAGAGACAACCGATGATCAATTGCTCTGATACCATGCTAAAATATGAATATGGTTTGAATACATTAGATTATATTTATTCTTCTCCATAAGGAGGTATATATAAGAGTTTACATGTACTATACAAGGAATTAGATACAGTAAAGAATTAGGAAAGTATCTCCTAATTATACAATGATTTATCAACTATATAAAAATAGAAAAGTAAATCCCTTAATTAATCAAGGAAGTAAATCGCCTTGATTAATTAGGAGACTCACGTCAACACGTACGTAGTGATGGGATGTTGTTTTAAGGGTTTTGTGGTTGGGTTTTAGGTTTGTCTGTTTTGTATAAGTTGTTTAACTTTTCTATTTAGTCAATAGCATGGATGATACTCTTTTCTACCATAGGGTTCTGTTTTCTCTGAGAAGGTTTGAACGAGGTCGCCGTCGTTAACATGCTAGTTCTTACCATGTAATGTTCCTTTGAGTTTAAAAAATACCATCTTTCCTATAAGTAAAAAAATAAGAATCACACCACCAATAAACTCAGTCACATGACTTTCCTTTGAATGTATTTTTTATCAACAAAAAGTATACTGGGAATTTGTTGGAAGTTTTCCGAGCAAAAAAAGGAAAAATAACTTTCATAATTATTTAAATTTTTGTCCGATAATTGGTGCCGCATTCATAATTATTTTTGTTTTTACCAGTAAACTTGCAACAAATTTATAGTGTACTTTGTTGATTGAAAATTTAGTCAATTGCAGTTTAACCATCCTTGCAAAGTGCAAGCAACCTTTTCTGAAGATGAAAATTTTATCCTTGTCATTGTTCTTTGAATCACAACAGAACTTGCCTCTCTCCGTTTTTTGTTTTTGTTTTTGTTTTTTTTGTTCGATAAATTTATCATACTCCCTATCAATATTTTCACATGGCCCAATGGATATTAAAGTACCCTTCTGAATTAGTATCCTAATATTCAGGTGATAAATGGCTTGGCCTGCATGCAGGTTAAAATGGATGTTGGGATCCATATTATCACTAATGCTGCCTTGTTGGGCCCAGAATTGGCAGAATTGGGGAAAACTGAAGAGGATTGAAGGTACGCAAAATCTCCTTCATTTGATCAAAGTCACATATAAATTATAAATTAGAATACAGGATCCCTGATAATAAAAAATTAAAAAAAAGGAAATTCTTTATGTACATAGGAAAGGCAGAAATTGTAATGGTATGTGGTCGTCTTAGAGTGGCCTTATATAGTGTAAAATAACTAAACGCTATTCTAAAAGGGTCTGGAAAAATTCTCCTAAAGCAAAACAAAATCCTAAACAATTAAGGAAACAAACTAGGAAAGAATCCTTATTTGACTTGGAAACACGTCAGCCAACTTTCACTCATATTTTGGGGTAGTTTTACTTCCTTGAAAATTCTGAAAAAATATGATAAACATAGCTTGATCTCTAAGCTTTCCAAGCATATGTTACACGACACTATAAAAAATGGGAAAAGTGTTCAACTCTTCAATCTTCACAGCAGTGCAGTTTTGAAGGGATTTCACTTAGGCTGTCGTGACTTGCAAGTCCTGAGCAATTGGTTTGATAGAAAATTATGAAACTTTGACACAATGATATTCAATGTCTTATATTTCTTCTCCAATTAGCCTTGCGCTAAAAGTCATTTGAAAAGTTGATTTTCAATCAAAATCCTTCCAAGAGCACAGAATAACTAAAAATAAGAAAAGTAAGTTAATAATGCTCTTTTTAATTAACTTCACCTACAAAATGCACTTATCAGTGGAAAACCATGAAGACGAGTGTAGGGTATGGACCAATTTAAGGTAGTGGTGGGAAGGAGATATATTGATGAGTACGACAACGGTGAGAGCGGCTTCAACCCAAAGAGTGAGAGGAGCATGGCTTTGATGGAGGAGAATGCAAGTGATAATACGTAGCAATGTGACGATGCGCGTTCAGCTTCAACCATGCCGTTTTGTTGAGGAGTATGAGGACAAAACATGAGTTATTTTATCATAGTTTGACATCAAAATTTTTGCAGAGTTCCATCCAATATTATATAAGATTGCTTTTGCCCTTCCATAAATTAGATTAACTTAGAATAGTTTATCGCTTGTATATAAAAAAAATACTGTCATCTATTGGATGTGTAATTACTAATCAAATGTAACCTTAATGATTAATATTATATTGGGCTAGGCTCAACTTGCTGAATCTCAAACCGCGGCCATGAAGTTCGAAGGCGGCGACAAGTCAACAGCAAGGTAGAACGAGTCAGGGCATATGCTAATCCACAATAGTTCTCCATCATTAATTCCATTTCTTATATGCATCACTGTTATTAAGTTAAAACTACACAAAAACAATCTATAAATTTAAGATTGTTGGTAAAAAAAAAAAATCTCACAGAAAGAAATTCTCAAGATGCATTTTCAATTTTCTGATATACAGTTTCTAACCAAAGGTAGGCTTACAATCTTATTTATTTATTGCTTTTTGAACACGGGTTTCCTTTTTTTGAAAATTAAATAGAGTTTTTTTTATTAATAATTTAAAGGGAGTTTGTGAAATATATCACCGAAAGAGGGTTTAACGTCTCAAGTCTTCTCATCCATTGTTCATATTCAAAGATGACATTTGAAAGTTTTAATAGAACAAGCTGTCTGAATTCAACTTAGTGCAACGTCTCTTCTTTTCACCAACCAGAAACCTCTCTCTCTCTCTCTCTCTCTCTCTCTCTCTCTCTCTCTCTCTGGTTTTGGATGGTGTTTTTTCTTATCTTTGCAACACCACCTCTCTTCCTCAGTTATTGCTATGGAATTCCACCACAGAAAGCTGTTAAAAGGATCAGAGAACTTTCCAAGCGTCTGCCAATCATTCTGTGATTCAGAAAAAAATGATTCTGGAATTTGTTTGCCATCATGTTTGACTTTATGTCCTAACATCTGCCACCATTCTATCATATCTGGATATGATGAAACAAAAAAATCCAATAATTCCTACACCTTCGTGGCTGTTGGATCGTCTTTGATTGTAGCCACTTTTCTTCTTGTTGGTTTGTATGTTTTCTATGTAAAGTACTATTCAACCAGGAGAAGATCACAACCACAACAGCAACCTTTATCAGAGGAGACCCATGATGACTATATAGATGAAGATCATGGGCCGGTGCTTGACCACCCCATCTGGTACATCAACACCATCGGTCTCCAGCAATCGATTATCAGTTCGATCACGGTATGTCAGTACAAGAGAGGTAATGGTCTTGTTGAAGGTACAGAGTGTTCTGTGTGCTTGAGTGAGTTTCAAGAAGATGAGACTTTGAGGCTTTTGCCTAAATGCAATCATGCTTTTCATGTTCCTTGTATTGATACATGGCTTAGATCCCATACCAACTGCCCCATGTGTCGGGCACCGATCGTCCAACCCTTGGCAACCCCTGCACCAGAACCAAATCGTGCTGTCAGTTCAATTCCAGAAGAAGAAACCCAGGTGGAGATTTCGGAAAATATTGGTGAATCTAGTGAAGAAATGGGAGAGGAAATTTGTGAGATTAGAATTGAAACAGAGGAAAACAGAGAGGTGATTGGAAAGGAGAGAGATGAAATCCCAATTGAAGAGGTGAATGGACTAGTGGAGCCAAGAAGGTCGGTTTCCATGGATTGTTTATCAGCTTCAAAGATCAGTCTGGAGCTTTCTAATCTCCCTGCAGTGGAATCTGAAAGGAATTCAAATACCAAATTGGTTGCGGTAAATAAATTAAACAAGGAAATTGTTCCCAGGAAGACTGGTGGAAATCAGAAGTTGCAAAGACAGAAGGGCAGTTCTTCAAAAGGGAGGTCTCTGCAAAATGTTCCTCTTACTATGAAGAGGTCATCTTCCTGCAATGGGAAAGTCTTGTTCTGCAGGGATGTTCAAAACAGTGAATCAGTTTCCCAATTGAGGAGCTTTTGATCTCAATTTTCTTTTTGTCATGTTTTGACCCTCTTTTCCTTGTCAGGTAAAGCATATAAAAACCTGGTATGTAGTTCTGAACTCTCAGCAATCTGAGAGTGTTTTTTTTTTTTTTTTCTCTCTTACTTTATCAAATTACACACTTCAATAAATTCCTGTTTGTTCTAAAGTTTATGTCAGAACTAGAAAATTGAGGCTGGCCCAAAAGGGGATTCACAGCTTTTAAATGTAGTATCTGAAAAGAATCAATCAATTGTTGATGAAACCTTTTTTTCTTTTGAACTAAAGATGACGAGATTTCGTGGTTTCTAAGATAACTATCAACTTTGGATATTGGAGTCAAAAAGCCATATTGCAGCAAAGTAGAATGATCATTAATGTGTTGATTATCGTTTGTTTATATCTTTCCGTTGAATGCTTAGGTATTGCTGCAAGCTGCTGCTTCCTTCAATTTTGCAGCTCAAACTAAAGTTTTCACTTGTAGATTGATTTTGTTAGAATTCATCCCATTTCATGTTCGATAGCTTCTGAGTTCAGGTTTATGGGAAGAAGGAAAATGGTTTAAAACCCGACTATCTTTTCCTCTAGTTTAATGCATTCCTAATCACTCTGCAGAATGAGACTACAGGGTCTAAAAAGCAGTAGCAGAAGCTCTGATAATTCCCTTTTAAATTACATAACCAGCTAATAGCATGTTTTTCATGAAAATATTTTCAAAAGATCTCTTTGCATATTTACGTTTTAATAAGAACACGTGCATGTTAACTGATTGCCAAAAGTAATGATTTCTAGAACATTTTGTTCACCGTAAAATAGATAGCAATTGTGTATTCTTCTTCTTCTTCTTCTTTTTCTTCTTTACTTCTCCAAGGCTGAGACTTGATAGTCAAGTTGCTGATTATTCCCTTGATAATATACATTTTCAGACAGCTTCTGCTTTTTTTGTTAGGAAAAATATGGTACCCAGCAGAAGAGATCGAACACCTTACTTGCAATTACAAGCCTGCAATAGTGCTTGCACGAACCACAAACACTACACCACGAATCTATGCTTTCGTGTTTGTTCTCAGACCCTTGAGAGAGAAACAATTTATTTTCTGAGAAGAGTATTGCAGATGGTCTCCAACCCAAATTTTCCTCTACCAAAATACAACTATTCATGAATACAAATTTTCCAAACTTTTGTATGTTTGAAGAGACTCTTTTCGTGACAAACAACAGTCCATACAATTTCTTGCTCTTCGAATCCCTTGTCCTTCAACCACTTGTTGTATACTCTTTGTTTCCCAAGTAATAGCCTGTTCAAAACATCCATTCGGGCTGAAACCAACTCCTGCAACTCTTGCATCAGATTAGCCTGTGTATATTCAATCACGAAAATCATGTTGTTGTGCAAGCCTCAAAGATAGAACATTAATTGCCATAGGCAGCTTGAAAGCAAACTTAAAGCTTCAAGTATAGTCTTCTTGACTTCAGTTATGTTTGTGGAGATAAGTGGAGCGAAGTGGAGTTGCTGGGGATTTTCCCTGGTCTGCAAGCTCATTCCGAACTGGAGATTTTCCTTACTCTTATTCTAGGATGATATTCTTGGCAGCTACTAGAGGCTTTATAAGTCGAGGACCCGCCATTTTTGCCATTAGTTCGCATTCCAAACCTCTGGATTTCTGCATCAGCCTTGGTTCAGTCCAAATGTGGTCAGAATTCATGTTTTTTTATTTATTAAAAGATATTCAAGATTTCCTCTTTGGCCTTGGTTCATATGGGACTGATGTACGTTGAGACAAAACTAGGTAATTCAGGAAGTTCTTGAGCTGCAGTGACTGAGAGATATGACAACATAAAATTTCCAACATGGAGAAGTTATGGAATTCATTATTCACGATTGTTTGATTAGAAGTCAGATTCCTTTCCGTGCAAGCAACAATCACATATTTATAATTTATTCAATCTGATTAGGGTTTTTTAGCGCTAATTTGCAGGTCTGATATCAAAGCTAAGCAAATTCAAAGTAACAATTGATTTATCAAACTCTATCGAGATAAAAGGGGTGCTGTAAGGGTTTCATTTTGTCGAGCCCAAAACACGTCTTTGGGCTTGACTGCATAGACTGCATAGGCCTCGGCACAAGTGAGTAACATATGATCTTGACTTTCCCTTTGCTATTAACCTTGGCACAAGTGAGTTTTCTTTCTTTGTTCATGAACTTTGAATTCCGAATTTCCTGTAATAAAGCAAATGCTACTTAACCCCAAAAATAAAAAATAAAAAATAAAAAATAAAAATAAAAATAAAAATAAAAACTTTAAACATTTGGTAATACTACTAATTAACTTAGGCATGCAAACAAACGTGGGTTAATAGTTGTCTTTTTCAAATCTTTCTCCTTGTAGATTAGATTTGGACTTTTCAAATGTAAGTCCATAAATGTGGCCCAAAATAAAGAAAAACTCTACCATACCCAAATCTTAGGAAAAACCCATTTGAAAAACCTAAAATTTACAACAATACCATCTGCGTTTTTTTTCTTCTAAATATCATAATGCAAGGATAATAATGATATTTTACACATCATTAAAATCAAAAAATATTACAGCTTACCCTTTTTGGGTTTTTTTTTTTCTTCAATTTATAGGTTTTAGTGTTTATATATAAATTCAATGCAAGAAATGAGTTTTATTATAAGTTTAGTAATTTGGACTATCGCTTGTATAAACAAAAACAAAAAACAAAAAACAAAAACACTTGACATTTACGAACGAGGGAAAATTAGTCACATAAATGCCTTTGAATTTCTTGTAAATCCACGTACATTCACCCAGATCCCTTCCACTCTTGCCCTATTGTTGAAAGGAAAAATCTTAGTTCCTTAAAATTGAGGAGGAGCTCTTCCTCATAACAAATAGAGTTTTGGCATTTGTCAAATCCCTTGAACTTTATTTCTTTTGGCTTAAGTTGGCTTAAGTTGTCAAAGAGAAATTGAAACATTGTACTTCTTAGCTTAAGTTGCATTGTTTCATAGAAATTGAAACATTGCACTTCTTGGCTTAAGTTGCATTGTTTCATAGTAATTGAAACATTGCACTTCTTGGCTTATAGTTGCAACGTGAAAATACACATTTGTTGATATTTTTCAGTCACATCTTTTTCTGAAAAGAGGCCTTGTTGCCTATAAATAGAGAAGGTCCTACAACATTTCATTCATCCAATTTCATCCTACAAAGTAGTTTTTAGAGTATTCATAGCATTATATTTTAGAAATATAGTGAGTTAGTAAGAGAGAATTCATACACAAGTTTGAGTTCGCTTTTCTTGGGGATTGTAGTGCTACTTCAACAAGATAGAACCAAGCAAATCCTAAAAGCACTTGTGAGGAGGCAATTTCGTCTCAAAGATATAGAACCAAGTTCTAGACTCGATCATTTGTAAAGTATTCTTAACATTTACCTTGTCGATATTTTATTGTATTTATTTCGAATTTATAGTGAAGTTTTATTTTCAAAATTTTGTAAATATAGCAATTATCTTTATCTTTTACCAACAATCTAAAGACCTTTTTTTTTCTTTTTTTTGTAATTGCCATATTTATTGGCTTTTTAAGAATCTTAAATTTATTTTAGTTTCTTAAAAATTGTTAGTTTACTTTTGAATGAAACTGTGGATTTTCCTCTTTATTGAAGGAAAATGACTTGTAGTACTAGTAGTGATTGTACTAGTAATGACAAGGGAAAAGGTGTGGCTCATGTTTTACCTGTGGTAATCCCTACTTCCTTCTCTCATGGAAAGAAACCTAAGAAGTTCAATGGAATTGATTTCAAGAGGTGGCAAAAAAAGATGCTGTTCTATTTGACCACACTCAATTTGGCCAAGTTCTTGAAGGAAGATGCTCCTGCTACTGGTACTACTACAGAAGCAATGGCTGCTGCAGACGCATGGTGTCACTCGGACTTCCTTTGCAAGAACTATATCCTCAATGGATTGGACAATACTTTGTACAATGTATACAATCCAATCAAAACTGCCAAGGCCCTGTGGGAGTCACTTGACAAGAAATACAAGACCGAAGATGCTGGCATGAAGAAATTCGTGGTTGGTTGATTTCTTGATTTCTTGATTTCAAGATGGTGGACTCCAAGATGGTCATCAACCAAGTCCAAGAACTTTAAGTTATTCTTCATGAGATTGATGCAGAAAACATGGTTTTGAGTGAGACTTTCCAAGTGGCTGCAATCATTAAAAAATTGTCACTATCTTTGAAAGATTTCAAGAATTATCTCAAGCATAAGCGCAAAGAAATGGGACTTGAAGATCTAATCATGATGCTAAGGATTGAGGAAGACAATCGTGGTTCTGAAAATAAAACCGGTGGTAACTCCATGGTAGCTAAAGCACATGTATTGGAGGATAGGCCAAAGAACAAGAAAAAGAGAAATCACCAAGGGGAAGGCTCTAGGCAAGGGAACTGAAAGAATAACAAAGGGTTTAAGGGCAAATGCTTTAACTTCAACAAGCATGGTCATAGAGCGGCAAACTGTCAAAGCAAAGGAAAAACCACAGAAGTTCACAAAACCGAGGAGGAGAAATTGTCCAATTAGATATATGATATTAACCTTTCGGGCGTAATCTCTGAAGTGAACCTAGTAAGAAATACCAAGGAATGATTGGTGGACACTGGAGCTACACGCCACATCTGCTCTGATAGGAAGATGTTTACTACCTATCAACAACTGAACCAAGGGGAGTAACTATTCATGGGAAACTCATCAGCTTCCAAGGTTGATGGAAAAGGAAAGGTGGTTATGAAGATGACTTCTGGCAAGGAACTCACCCTAAATCAAGTGCTTCATGTGCCTGACATTCAGAAGAATTTGGTTTCTGGAGCACTGTTAAGCAAGAATCGTTTTAGATTGGTCTTTGTGGTTGACAAATTTGTACTCACTAAGAATGGTATGTATGTGGGAAAAGGGTACCTGAATAATGGTTTATTCAAGATGAATTTAATGACTATTGTACTTTCTATGAATAATAAGAACATAGTTAGTTCGACTTATATTCTTGAGTCCCCAAATGTTTGGCATGGTAGACTAGGACATGTTAATTATGATACTATTCGTAGATTAGTTAACATGGATTTATTACCTAAGTTTAACATTGATACAAGTAAAAAATGTGAAACTTGTGTTGAAGCTAAACTTACTTGAACATCATTTTATTCTATATAACGAAGTACAGAACCTCTAGATTTAATTCACAGTGACATTTGTGATTTAAAGTTTGTGCAAACTAGAGGTGGTAAAAAGTACTTTATTAGTTTTATAGATGATTGCACAAGATACCGTTATGTCTATCTACTTAGAAGCAAAGATGAAACCTTAGAAATGTTTAAACATTATAAGAATGAAGTTGAGAATCAACTTAGCAAAATGATTAAGGTTTTAAGAATCGATAGAGGTGATGAATATGTAGCACCATTTGCTAAGTTTTGTGCTCAACATGGAATTATTCACCAAACTACCGTTCCTTATTCACCTCAATAGAACGGTATTGCTGAACGCAAGAACAGTACATTAAAAGAAATTATGAATGCTCTGTTGATAAGTTCTGGAGCATCCCAAAATTTGTGGGGAGAAGGTTTGCTTTTTGCCAATCATATTCTCAACAAATTCCTATAAATACCTCAAAGTATGGGAGTGTTTGGCTAAGATAGCACTCCCTGATCATAAAAAGGTTAAAATAGGACCCAAAACCATTGATTGTCTATTTATTGGTTATGCTTCTAATAGCAGTGCATATCGATTCCTTATACATAAATCAAATAATGATGATGTACATGTGAATACAGTTATTGAGTTAAGGAATGCAACATTTTTTGAAAATGTTTTTCCTTGTAAAGATGCACATGAGCAGAAGTTCTCTTAAAAGAACTTATGATAGTAGTAATCTTGAAAATCATCAAGACCAATTTGACCATGGACATGAAAATGAGGTTGAACCTAGAAGAAGTAAAAGGGCAATTTTGGTCCTGATTTTCTAACTTATTTGTTGGAAAATGAACCTCAAACTTATAAGGAAGCCATATCATCCCCTGAAGCTTCTTTTTAGAAAGAAGATATCAAGGCTAAAGTGGAATCCATCCTACAAAACCATACGTGGGAATTAGTGGATCTTTTTCCTGGAAATAAACGTCTTGGTTACAAGTGGATTTTCAAAAGGAAGATGAAAGCAGTTGGATCCATAGACAAGTATAAGGTGAGGCTTGTAGTAAAGGGTTATAAGCAAAAAGAGGGCTTAGGCTACTTTGATACATATTCGCCGGTTACAAGAATAACATCCATTAGAATGCTAATTGTAATCGTTGCTTTGCATAATCTTGAAATACATCAAATGGATGTTAAAACTGTTTTTCTAAATGGTGATTTAGAAGAAGAAATTTACATAGAACAACCAAAAGGATTTGTTGTTCCTGGACAAGAGAAGAAAGTGTGTAAGCTTGTTAAGTCTTTATATGGCTTAAAGCAAGCACCAAAACAATGGCATATGAAATTTGACAATGTAATGACGTCAAATGGATTCAAAATTAATGAGTGATAAATGTGTTTACACAAAAATCACTCAAAATGGTTATGTAATTGTATGTCTTTGTGTAGATGACATGCTTATCATTGGAAGTGATAATGATATGATTAAATCTACTAAAAGAATTTTGTCCAATAAATTTGATATGAAAGATATGGGAATTGAAGATGTTATCCTAGGAATAAAAATCTCTAGAACATCGGATGGAATAGTCTTGTCTCAATCACATTATATTGAGAAAATACTAGCCGAATTTGGTAAGTATGAAGATAATCGTGCAAAGACTACATATGATGTGAATCTTCAATTGACGAAGAATACTGGTCAAGGTATATCACAAGTTGATTATGCACGAATAATCGGCAGTTTGATGTATGTCACAAACTGTACTCGCCCTGACCTAGCATACTCAGTTAATAAATTGAGTAAATATATAAGCAATCCTAGAAGAGATCATTGGAAAGTGATTATTAGGGTTCTTAGGTATTTGAGCTATACTAAGAACTATGGATTACATTACACAAGATATCCATATGTACTAGAAGGTTACGATAATGCGAAATGGATATCAAATACGAGAGACTCAAATCCACAAGTGGATATGTCTTTACGTTAGGAGGTGCAGCTGTATCTTGGAAATCTACAAAACAAACATGTATTGCTAGATGGCCACTATGGAATTTGAATTTATTGTTTTGGATAAAGCTGGAGAAGAAGCTGAGTGGCTTAGTAATTTCATAGAAGATATTCCAAATTGGCTAAAGCCTGTGCCCGCAATATGTATACATTGTGATAGTCAAGCGACGATTGGAAGGGGCACAAAATAATATGTATAATGGTAAATCTCGACACATACGTCGAAGACATAATACCGTAAGACAACTGCTCTCCAGTGGTATAATTACTATTGACTATATGAGGTCAAGAAATAATTTAGCGGATCCGTTTACTAAAGGTTTGATGAGAGAGCTAGTTAACAAATCATCGAGGGGAATGGGGCTAAAGCCTATATCTCAATGGTTGCCATTATGGACACCCAACCTAGTTGATTGGAGATCCCAAGACCTAGGTTCAAAGGGACAACTAAGTTATGTGTGACTGAAGTGCGAGCATTGTGAGGATTCCA
Organism: Prunus dulcis; assembly: GCF_902201215.1. Taxonomy (NCBI): domain Eukaryota; kingdom Viridiplantae; phylum Streptophyta; class Magnoliopsida; order Rosales; family Rosaceae; genus Prunus; species Prunus dulcis. The sequence continues at coordinate 7,459,220 of NC_047657.1, forward strand.
TCCCTTATCCATTCCTATGATGATACAATGCTCCCTGCATCGTGTATGGTTAAGTTAAGCTTTTAATGATTCCTGTGACTTGGAACACCAAGTAGAGTATAGGTGGATACTCTTTATAGGAACTCACCTATATCAGTACGAAATGAGGCCATTTCTATGAGAATTGCAAGGCTCAATTCTCTAAAATACTGACGAACACCAGGTGTGGTCCATGGCCGAAAGGACACAACATAGAACCAAATGTGTATGAAAAGGTATTATGTGAGTAATATTGTTTTGATTTACACGATGGCTGAACAGTACAAGACATCATGCTCACTGATTAGCTAGTAAATCCGATTTTACTTCATTATGAAAGGTTCAATGCCAAAAGCTACCTATCTTGATGTGGTGCCTTTTCAACCGAATTCTCTCAAGTGTCTGCATTGTACATTTGCTTTAACTAATTTCCATTTATGTGGGGAATTGTTAAAAAATTATAATATTTATATTTAATTTTTAAATAAGTGAATGGAAATTAAATTATGGGACACGTGACTTTAAGTACATGACTTTTACAAATTGATATGTATCCTTTGGGAATAGTCATGTACTTAATCAAGGAAAAATAAAATATTATTTATTTTGTTTGTGAATAAAATAAAAATACTTTATGTGAAAAAGTTGCATTGTTTCATATAAATTGAAACATTGCACTTCTTGATTTAAGTTGCATTGTTTCATAAAAATTGAAACATTGCACTTTTTGGCTTGAGTTGCATTGTTGCATAGTAATTGAAACAGTGCACTTCTTGGCTTATAGTTGCGACATGAAAAGACACATTTATTGATATTTTTCAATCACATCTTTTCTGAACAGAGGCCTTGTTGCCTATAAATAGAGAAGGTCCTACCACATTTCATTAATCCAATTGTCATCCAACAATAGTAGTTTTTAGAGCATTCATAACATTATATTTTAAGAAATATAGTGAGTTAGTAAGAGAGAATTCATACACAAGTTTGAGTTCTCTTTTCTTGGGGATTGTAATGTTATTCAACAAGAAGTCAATCGTTGTATCCCGGGAGACGTTTGCCAAGCAAATCCTAAAAGCACCTGTGAGGAGGCAATTTCGTCTTAAGGAGATAGAACAAAGTTCTAGACTCAATCATCTGTAAAGTACTCTTAAAATTTACTTTATCGTTATTTTATTGTATTTATTTCGAATTTATAATAAAATTTTATTTTCGAAATTCTGCAAATATAGCAATCATCTTTATCTTTTACCAACAAACTCGTCTGTCAAATCCGAACTCTATTCCAGTGTGAAACCATTAATCTCGTAAAAAACAATGGTTTGACAATAGACTCAGAAGCCGAAAAGAAACATTTGGAAAGAGCTAGTCACAATAGGTACAGTACCTTAACCATTTGTAGTCCACAACTACATTTAGCTCTGACGAATAAGTATCTATTTGGTGATTAGTCAACAAATTAATAATATCAGTGGTTCTAACTTTCGTAGTAGAACACGTAGTCTAACAATGTGTGTCGTTATATTTATTTTTGTTGATGTCGCTCATAATAATAATAAAAAGAAAATGGAAATTCAAAGTCAAAATTGTTCAACATTAATTTCATATTGGAGAAATATTCGATTAATTTTTCGTTGGTCATACAGAAAATTAAGAATCTGGGATTTGATTCGGGGTAGTGAGGTTAAAGTATGGACGAGATTGGCTTATGACAGGAACTTGTGTTTTGTAAAAAGAGTTGTATTTTATTTTCCAATACCTTCCAGAAATAATCTCTAGAGTCTTCTTATAGAGTCCTTTAGGAGAAACTATAGAATACTATTGCAATACGGCCACATCGGTTGACATCTTCTTCTAAATGACCCCAAAAATATAAATTTAAAAAGAAGAACCAGAAGCCTTTTGTCTCAATGGTAGTAGAAGATATCTATCCCATTGGAGCATTCCAAATAAGGGGGAAATAAAGAGCATTCTGAAAGTAGCTTGGAAAGACTATGGGGAAGCTAAGATTGACAGGACCCGATCCCAATTCCACTTTGGAATTCGAACCAAGTCCTGTGCGTGTCCGACACCTAGCGAATGTCGGGCACAAATGACCTTTTTACCCTTTCCTGTTACCATTACTTTTTAAAATTTCCCTTAGACTTCTGCCGAAAATTCGGCAGAGTCTCTCCTGTATTTTGTCCAAACCCAAAATCTTCCACCTGTTAAACAAGCAAATAATTTCACACCAACCGCCAGAATAAATCCAATCAACCATTCACCAGTTCAGGTTTCCTACTAAAACTAGATATCAGAGCATTTTCTAAAAATTTACAAGATTTCAAAGACTTTCCAACAAAACCCTACGTTTCTTGGTGGCGCGAAAGCTAGGAGTGGCCCGGTGGTGGATTCCTGCGCACTTCTACAGCCTGGGGGCGAAAAACAAGTTGAAAGTGTGAGTGGACAAAAATAATGTTCTTAAAACAATTTAGAAATATAATAACCCCCGTTGCAAAAATAATTCGATATGTAAATCTAACATTCGACTGTATTCAAATACAAGGCATTTAGATAAAACATAGGTATGTATACATATCTTTACAGATATAAAACATGTACGTATATCGAGAAAACTGGTATATAAAATGACTGAAAGTAATGGCTGCATAAAAGTACTCAAATTCCTTTAAAACTACCACCTAGATGTACCCTTGTAAATCCGTCAATTCCCCTGGCAGGTCTCGGCGACACGCAGTCTATCCTAGCCGCAAACTGGCAGGATTCAGGGGACTATGGTCAGCCTGATCCGCCGGTAGGTCTCGATGACACCAAGTCAACTCGAGCAACTCTGGCAAGATATAGGGGGCCGTAGTCAGCCTGATCCGTAATCCTGGCAGGTCTCGGGAAAACAAAGTCAGCCGAGCAGCAAATCCTGGCAGGTCTTGGGACACCAAGTCTGCCGAGCTGCAAATCCTGGAACTCACAGTCCGAGCGTCCCCGAAACTCGTGAGGCAATGTCAAGTGCACTGACAGAACTGTAAACGGACTGGATGTCCGTAGACATCGGTCCATCTGAGGGTAATCACCAAATAAAAATGGGTACGTTGTGGTTTTAAAATAAATTACTTTAGAGAAATCTGAAATAACTGTAATATCAAATTATGCTGCTATCTCATCTGATTCAAACTTCAAACTCTGTCTCTATCACTTTTTAGCATGTGTAAGTAAGCAGCACAGAATTATAGAATTATTACTGTACTAATCATGTTCGGAAACATAATAAAACTTATTCAAGATCAAATAATGAAATTTATTCAGATAAACTCACTTATAAAAACTTATTTATATAAAATCAATATAAAATCATATATGTAAACTCATTTATATAAATCGTTTATATAACTCATTTATATAAAATCATTTATGAAAGAAAGTCCACTCACTTCTGGTCCGAGCTAGCTGGACCTCTTGAAGGTCCTTCCTGTGGTTCTGTCTTGCCTCTGGTGCCTGATTACCCATAAAGATTGAATTAATAAAACTACTCAATAACAGAATTAAATTAAACACCCTGCCCCCGGCTCCTAGAAATGCGTGTACACATTTAAAAATCACTCCTATGCCCACTTTAATCTTTCAGAGAATTAGAACGGCCTTGAAAGACCCAAACTTTCATAAGCGATAAACTGCCAGACCGGCCGATTCGGAACCCCGTGGGGTCCACGATCTCCGATGGCCAATCTGGGATTCTCTAAAGGTTCCTCATAGAGAAAGAACCATGTTCCGCTAGTTTGGTCCGAAACGGACGGTCGGATTAACCAAAATCGCGTTATCGCTTAAAATCCAAACCCTAGCCCCAGGGTTCGCGATTTCGGAGTATCCGGGAATCCGATTCACAATCCATCAAATCCTACACGATCCTAAAATCATGTAGAATGACATACCTGAATTTGGGTGCGATCCAACGGTTCGACGACATTGCACCCAGGGATCGCGCAATATGGAAAATCCGTTCGGGGCTCAAACGGACTCTAAATCGAGATCCGCGAAATCCTACGTGCTCGTGACAACATAAGGATTGCAACAAGACACAGTGCCACTGCACCACCCTCGCCCAGGCGCCCCAGCACGCGCCGGCAGCGATGGGTGTCTAAAGCGATTTTGGCTCGCCGGAAAAACTTCAAACCACGGCTCCAAACTCCTACCCTAGGTAAAACACCATATTTGGAGCCACTTTTGTTCTTGGACCTACCCCAAAACGTGACTGGAAGTGGCCAAAAATAGAGGTCGAAAATTGGCTGAAACTTCAAGCTCAAAAATCCGATGGCTACACTATAAATCGATCTAATTCGACCCAACAGGCAGATAGAACAGCTCGAGAGGTTCAAGATCCATACCTGGGTCGACGGAAATGGTGACCGGAGGAGAGAGATCGGAGGCCTTGAAGTTTCGGTGAGTTTCGGTGAGTTCCCGTCGTTCTTTCGCAGTTTCCGGCCAGCACAAATCGTTGGCGGGCGGAGGATTGGTCGGGAAAGGTAGGGGACTCGACGGCGGTTCCAACACCACCGGTCCCGTGGCCAGTGGTGCCCTGAGGTGGCACCAGCAAGGTTTGGAAGGCGGCGGCCCGTTTTCGCGCGGGAGAGAGAGGCTGGCTGGGTTTTTATAGATCCAATTTCGAAATATTTACGATTATGCCACTGAGACTCTTTTGACCATAACTCTTTCGTTAGAACTCTGATTCGGGCCCACTACGTGTCTATGAACTCGTTTCGCCGTGCTCTACGCAATGATGCAAGCGGAATTGTCAAATTCTTTCTCGATCAAAAAGTCACATTTTTTCCTATTAAATAATGCGATGGCAAAATCATCTTTTGAGTAGAATAAATTAATCCTAATGTTTAGATATTTTGTTACTTTTTAGATATTTTGTTTTGGGTTATTACAATCTACCCCCTTATGAAAATTTCGTCCTCGAAATTTACATACCTGTCATTCAAAGAGGGGGAAGGACTGCTCCTGCGGATTTCATACTGAGTATATTTATAACCACATTACCTTGTCTTATATGATATTCAGCGATGTAGTCCTACTCTTTTTGTTAGCTCTGACCATTTTCTCTGTCTCAATTTTACTTCCTCCTGTATAAGGACATATGGTAATCCTTTGTGATCTGTAAAGATCGAGCATACTTCCTTATAAAAATACTGTCACTAACTTACTAAACCAAAATTACTGTGACCCGTGCCAAATCATGAATAAAATACTTCGATTTATGCTTCTTCAGTTGTTGAGACGTATAAGCGCTCACTCCATCATACTGTATCAGCATAAACTTCAATTCTTGTTACAAAACAACACTGTAGTTCACAAGGTTCCCATTACCCTCCTGAAGTACTGAAGGCAAGCGGTGGTTGGCTTGTTCTTGAGTTTAACATAATCCTCTTCACACTTGTCTGACCACGTCACTTTAACGTCTTTCTTTGCCAAAGAAATGAGCGGTATCGCCATGGTGGATAACCCTTCCACGGAGCGACAGTAATAATCGGCTTACTTAGAAAACTCTGTACCTCAGTTGCACTGATCGGCCGTAGCCAAATTTACTACTGCTTCAATCCTCTGAGGATCAACAAAAATATCCTCAGCAGAAATCATGTGTCCCAGGAAACTCACTCTGACAACCCAACATGAACACTTGCTGAGTTTAGCATAAAGTTCTGCCTTTCAGAGTCCACAACCCAACGTTCAACCACTTCATATGTGCCTTCTGTCTCTTAGAATATACCAAAATGTCATCTAGGCACACAGTCACGAAGCGATCTCAATACTACCCAAACACTCTGTTCAAGGGGGGTCCAAAATACAACTGGTACATTCCTTAATTCTTTATATCATGACCAGGAACTCAGAGCGCCCATACTTCATTCGACACGCTATTTTAGGTACATACTCCTTTCTAACTCGTAACCGGTGATGTCCAAGCTTCAGGTCATTTTTAGAAAATCCCTTAACACCCTTTAGCTTATTAAACAATTCCTGACCGTGAGACCATGGACATCTATTTCCGTACTGTGATCTTGTCCATGCATACTCTTTATGACATCTCCTTCCTTAAATAACACTAGAGCACTTCAATGAGAAAAACTAGACTGAAGAAATCTATTCGCTTTCAACTCCTACAATTGAGTCTTTAACTTCTTCAACTTGCTGGTGTCATTCTATATTTTACCCGAGAAATAGGCTCCATTCCTGGAGCGAGCTCAAGAATAAACCCAATCTCCCAATGAAAAAGTAACTCTGCGATACGGTATCCGGTCAATCGATTTTACCCTAAGATGACATCCAGTCATCCATGCCGAAGGGGATTCAATCTGTGATTACAGTAGGTAATGTATATGCTTCCTGTTGACAATGTTATACCGTCTAACAGTGGCCCTAAAACTGCCACCACGTCCCCTCGGCTAATTGCTGCCTCAACTAGCCACACTGATCTGGGCCCACCACTAAACAAAGCCTCCATAGACTGTAGTGTTTCCTGTAATTTACCTTGCATACTTGTTTCGATGCAGCAATAATCTCTCTATGCTGAAGGAACAGCAGCAACCTTTTTGAGAATAATATCCTCCAGTAGTACTCCACTATCAGGGCCCGTAACGGTACCTACCACCCTAGCGCATTGGGGTGACTTTTCCTGTTAGATCCTAACAACAACCTCTTCCAATACTTCTGGCTACACCAGCCCCAGAACGATTTCCAATACTACTATCCTGGCTGGTACCTTCACTGGTACTAAATCCAGGTCGGTAACCTCCCTACTTACGGCCACTCGGTGATTTGGAACTGTAATTACCACCGTAGTTACCTTTCTTAAACACTTCTTGACTAGTATTACCTATGTCAAAACAATATGCACAGAGTGCACCCCATGGTCTGTCCATTATCTGGCTGGGCAAACATCACCATGTCACCAAAGTTGGTCATCCACTAAATGATCTCAATGCCTCGGATGGAGGCCTTTAACCTCATCGTAACAAGGTGCTACCTCTTACTTCCAATATCGACTAGTAGAAAACAATACGTGAAACCTTTTTCTCATATTCCGATCCAGTCATTATCCCCTATCTAGCTGCAAAAACTCCTGCATCCACACATTCTGTAGACTTGTGGATAGTGCTCACTCTCAAATGGGGCACTAAAATACTTGTCCCGTACGAGTCAAAGGATCGTGGTATTACTTCTTAACCAAGTCCCACCAATATGCTACTCTTCTGTGGCGCAACCATGACCTCCAAGATCTGCTCTATTCCTTTCAATTCAATCTTCCTTTACTACTGAGTACCACCATTATCCAAATTTATAACTCTCAATCCTCTTTGCTTGATCCACCTATCTCACTCTGGCTGACTAAAGCCTGAGCTAACAGCTCCAAGGTCTACTGGACGTTAGGATCTCCCTGCATACTAAGTACAGCAGGTACGGCTCTTGACGAGCCTCTAACAAACAACTATTCAACCGATTCAGCTACTGATGCAAGTCAAGCCCGATCTGGGGATCTCATCCCCTTACGTCGAGACAACTGTCTAGTTTTCCTACTGACACCACCACCATTAGGGCCCACTTTGAAAAGAAAACGAGGATGCACAGAGTGCGAGGTCTACAGGAAGTAAAACCTATACTCTGATACCAAATTGACAGGACCCGATCCCAATTTCACTTTGGAATTCAAACCAAGTCTTGTGCGTTTCCGACACCTGACGAATATCGGGCACAAATGACCTTTTTACCCTTTCCTGTTACCATTACTTTTTAAAATTTCCCTTAGACTTCTGCCGAAAATTCTGCAGAGTCTCCCCTGTATTTTGTCCAAACCCAAAATCTTCCACCTGTTAAACAAGCAAATAATTTCACCAACTGCCAGAATAAATCCAATCAACCATTCACCAGTTCAGGTTTCCTACTAAAACTAGATATCAGAGCATTTTCTAAATATTTACAAAATTTCAAAGACTTTCCAACAAAACCCTACGTTTCTTGGTGGCGCGGAAGCTAGGAGTGGCCCGGTGGTGGATTCCTGCGCACTTCTACAGCCTGGGGGCGAAAAACAAGTTGAAAGTGTGAGTGGACAAAAATAATGTTCTTCAAACAATTTAGAAATATAATAACCCCTGTTGTAAAAATAATTCGATATGTAAATCTAACATTCGACTGTATTCAAATACAAGGCATTTAGATAAAACATAGGTATGTGTACGTATCTTTACAAATATAAAACATGTACGTATATTGAGAAAACTAGTATATAAAATGACTGAAAGTAATGGCTGCATAAAAGTACTCAAATTCCTTTAAAACTACCACCCTAATGTACCCCTATAAATCCGTCAATTCCCCTGGCAGGTCTCGGCGACACACAGTCTATCCGAGCCGCAAACTGGCAGAGTTCAAGGGACTATGGTCAGCCTGATCCGCTGGCAGGTCTCGAAGACACACAGTCAACTCGAGCCGCTCTGGCAGGATTCAGGGGACCGTAGTCAGCCTGACCCGCAATCCTAGCAGGTCTCGGGGACACCAAGTCTGCCGAGCCACAAATCCTGGCAGGTCTCGGGACACCAAGTCTGCCGAGCTGCAAATCCTGGCACTCACGGTCCGAGCGTCCCCGAAACTCGTGAGGCAATGTCAAGTGCACTGACGAAGCTGAAATCAGACTGGATGTCCGTAGACATCGGTCCATCTGAGGCTAATCACAAAAAAAAAAAAAAAATGGGTACGTGGTGGTTTCAAAAAATAAATAACTTTAGAAAAATCTGATTAATAACTGCAATCTCAATTCTGCTGCTATCTCATATGATTCGAACCTCAAACTCTGTTTCTATAACTTTTAGTTTGTGTAACTAAGCAGCATAAAATTAGAGAACTGTTACTGTACTAATCATGCTTGGAAAACAGGCAATAAAACTTATCCAAGATCAAATATTAATTTAGTCAGATAAACTTATTTATAAAAACTCATTTTAGAAACTTATTTATATAAAATTATTTATGAAAGAAAGTCCACTCACTGCTGGTCCGAGCTAGCTGGACCTCTTGAAAGTCCCTCCTGTGGTTCTGTCGAGCCTCTGGTGCCTGATTACCCATAAAGATTAAATTAATAAAACTGCTCAATAAAAGAATTAAATTAAACAGAGACTTGGGTTGAGTACCAGTACGAGAGGCTTGCTGATTTCTGCTACCGATGTGGTCGAATCGGACATTCCGTGGATGCTTGCACTTTTGAGGAACCATCTGCAAATGAAACGGCCTATGGAAATTGGACCATGCCCAAAATTATTAGAGAATTTTATGATACTAAGCCACCAACCAACACACCTAGAGTAAGAAGGAGAGCTGTCACGGTCCGGCAACGCCGTGGGGAAAGGGAAGAAGAGCATGGGCCTTAAGCAGCAAGTGAGAGGGTGGGCACGAGATCTCTGATGAGCCAAAGCCAGCCTGGAATCTGTGATTTGACAAGCAGGCAGCTCGAGCGCAGTCGAACGTTAGAGAGTAGGCATATCCGTAACACCCCTCTCCCATTTTGTCAAGTGGTTCCGGAATCAAGACAGACACAGATGATTTTCCCAAGGCAAGGAGCACAGAGCATGAATTCTAGAAGTGAAGAAGCGTTTATCTTGGAGGAACTGAATGTGACAGCGGATTTCAAGGGCAACGCTTTCATTACCAATTGGAGCAGACCTAACCCAACTTTGAGACCAAATCGAATGGGTCTTGGGCCATTTGGCACTCCCATGCATGTGGAGCCTTTTTTCTCAAGTTCCTTTGGGCCAAAAATCAACATGGCATCCACTCGAATTATTTCGCATGTAGACTCAACTTTTCAGAATTTGGGCCTAAAGCGAAACTCTGAGGATGAGCAAGCTAGTAAGTTGGAGTCTCCGGGGAAAAAACAGAAACATGATCACGTGCCTCTCTTAAACCTTGAGGAGGCTGAAATTGAAACCTTATCAAATGCGGCTACACCTGGGAAAGGTCTGGCAGTGGTTGAAGGGTCACAAAAGAGGAGGATAGTGAAGGCTAGGAAAACCACATATAAGGAAAGCAGCAAGCCTAAGGATGCAAGAAGCAAAGCTCATGCTTTGTTTGATAGTGCAAATCTCACTGAGGCCAACGTCGCTCAAGCGGATGATTGGGGCAGTGGCGGCTGGCCTTCAACAGCCGCATGTCAACCATGAGCTACATCCTATGGAACTGTCAAGGCCTCGGGCCGGACTTGACAGTTCGTAGTCTTTGGGGTTTGGTTCGTAAATTCCGGCCCACTGTTGTGTTTTTAATGGAAACAAAATAGAAGGACAACAGGATTGAAAGTTTGAAACGCAGCTGCGGTTTTCAGAAGGGTTTTTCGGTACCCCCAATGGGTAGTGCTGGAGGGTTGAGTCTTTGGTGGGATGATAACATTGATCTCGAGGTAAAGGGTTTCTCCAAAAAATGTATTAACACAATCATCACTAATAATCAAAGGGGAACGCATTACAGGGCTTCGTAGGTATATGGAACGCCATATAGAGAGGAGAAGGAGGCTTGCTAGAACTTTCTCGAAGGTGTCCTCAGATATACCGACCTTTCATGGTTATGCGGTGGTGATTTCAACGAAATCTTATGGTCTTTTGAGAAAAAATGGTGGTTCTGAGCAGCCTTCCAACCGACCCCGCTACCTTTACAACTTCATGGAGAAGGCGGGGCTCATTGATTTGGGTTACCAGGGATCGAGCTTCAATTGGAGGGCTCACAGGCAGAATGGCATTTTTGTTCAGGAAAGACTTGATAGAGTTTTAGGGAACTTACCATGGCAGGAGTCATGGCCAAATACTTTCATTAGTCACCACCCAGCAATTGGTTCAGATCACAATCCACTGGTCTTGGAGACAACCATGTATCATAAAAATCATAGAAGGCAGTTCAAGTTTGAAGCTTATTGGGCCGATGAGGTGGAGGCTAAACAGATTATTGAAAAAGGTTGGGAAAAGCAAGTTCATGGTTCGTGGATACATAAATGGAAAGCAAAGCTTCAACATTGCACTACCCTCCTTAAAAAATGGAGCAGAGAAAAGTTCTCAAACAATAAGAAGAGAATGGAGGCCCTTCACGCTGAGCTCAATGAAAAACAATTAAGGTGGGAAGAGAATCATGTGGAGATAAAGTGCATCACTTAGGAGATAACCAAAACCGGGGCAAGAAAGGAACAATATTGGCATCAACGGTCCAGGATAAAGTGGCTTTCAAAGGGGGATGCCAATACTGCTTTCTTCCACCAATCTACGCTGGCCCGTAGACGACATAATTGTATCCTTAGAATTAAGGGCAATGATGGGCGTTGGCATGTGGGAGAGCAAGCCGTCAGGAGGGTGTTTGAAGAGCATTTCAAGAACTTGTTCACTTCTGAGGCTCAATCCATTAATGGTGATATTCTTGATTGTGTTGACAGTGTGATCTCCCAAACTACCAATGACAACTTATTGCAGGCAATTACTATGGAAGAGATAAAGGAGGCTGCAATGCAGATGGGAGGTTTAAAGGCTCCAGGTCCAGATGGATATCAGGGAATTTTCTTTCACAAATATTGGGACACTATTTATGATGAAGTCAGAGGCATCACAGAGGATTTCTTCCTAAACAATCAAAGTCTTGGTGCTTTGAATATTACAAACCAGGTTTTAATTCCCAAAATTCCAAACCCTGAGGGAGTTTCTCATTTTCGCCCAATTAGCCTATGTAATTTCTCTTTCAAGATTGTATCGAAAGTTATGGCAAATAGATTGAAGGTTTTTTTGCCTTAGATCATCTCTCCAGCTCAAAATGCTTTTGTCCTGAACCGTCAAATTTAGGAGAATATTTTAATCGCCCATGAAGCTTTCCACATTTTAAAGCTACGAAAGACAACAAAAATGTACGATTTGGGCATTAAACTTGATATGAACAAGGCTTATGATAGGGTGAAGTGGCATTTCTTGGAATCCGTCATGCTCAAGATGGGTTTTGATGTTCATTGGGTCAACTTGGTGATGAATTTGGTTCGTACTGTGCAATTCTCACTGGTCTTGAATGGGGTGCAAGGTAACACTTTTACACCAACAAGGGGCATCCGACAAGGCAATCCACTATCACCGTACTTGTTTTTTTTATTGTGAGTGAGGTCCTCTCCCTTATGATTAAAAAAGCATGTGAGGCTAATTACTTGCAAGGCCTAAAGTTTGGAAGAAGTGGACCTACTCTTTGTCACCTTCTTTTTGCCGATGATGCCCTCTTTTTTATTAGGGCTAATACTCAGAACTGTCGTAATATACGATTGTTGCTTGACGGCTACTGTTGTGCGTTTGGTCAGCAAATCAATTTCAGGAAATCAAGCCTTTTCTTTAGTCCCAATACACCTGCAAGTATCCACACGAAGTTGGGTGCCATTCTTGGTATGACTATGGTAGATGACCCAGGTAAATACTTGGGACTTCCTACAATGTGGGGGAGGTCTAAGAAGGAGGCGCTGCAGTTTGTGAAGGAGAAGTTGTTGCGTAAGTTAAGCAGATGGAAACAATCCCTTCTCTCACAAGCCGGCAGGGAGGTCCTTATCAAAGCCGTTGCTCAAGCTGTCCCGAATTACCCTATGGGAGTTTTCTTATTCCCAAAACGTTCTGTACGAAGATGGAGTCTAAGATTGCCAATTTCTAGTGGGGCCAAAAACAGGAGGAAAGGAAGATCCATTGGGTACGTTGGACCGAATTGGGCCTGCCAAAGCATGAAGAGGGTATGGGCTTCCGTGACTTTCATGATTTCAATTTGGCTCTATTAGCTAAATAGTGTTGGTGGCTTCTCACAGAACCGAATTCTCTCTGGGCTCGTTTAATCAAAGCTCGCTATTTCCCTTAGTGTAATTTTATGGAGGCCACCAAGGGTAGCAGGGCATCGTGGGCGTGGGCGTGGGCTAGTCTCATTGAAGGAAGAAAGGTGATCCTAAATGGGGCAAGATGGCTGATTATGAATGGAGCGCAAGCGAGAATATGGACTGACAAATGGATTACTAACATACAAGGAGGTGCTTTATGTCCTACTCCTGGTGCCTTTATGGATAGAAATGCTACTGTAGAGACTATTATTGATTGGAATTCAAGAACGTGGAAACTGGATTTAATCCGGCCTCTATTATCGACTGAAGAGGCTTTTGCCATTCAACAGATCCCTATTGGAAGCAGCTCGGAGATGGATCACCTGGTGTGGCTGGATGAGAAAAATGGAAAATACTCGGTAAAATATGGTTATCACAACATTCATACTCATCATCACTGCAGCTCCGTGCGTAGACCTTCTTCCTCTATGTCCACCGACCAAAGGGTCTGGAAGTTGATTTGGCACACGGATGTCACACCAAAAATTCGCCATTTCTTTTGGAGAGCTTTAAATGGCCACGTGGCTGTCTCATCTGTTCTTTATAAGAAGAAGCTGCGCAACTTTCCCTTATGTCCAATTTGCAATGATCATGAGGAGACAATTGAGCACATGTTATTGCTTTGCCCTTAGGTTGAACCTGTCTGGTTCGGAGGCCTAACCTATAGAGTTGATAGGCAGCAAATTTCTTCTCTGCATACATGGTTGCGGGATTGCGTGATCATAGGCCTTAACACAAAGGAGGAGAGAAGCCGAACTTTCTGTCAGATTGCATACACTTGCTGGAATATATGGAAGACTAGAAATAGGGTGGGGTTTGACAATTTCACACCCCAACCCCAGCAAACCCTCAAGGCCATTTTCGACCAGGTAAATGAAAGATTCTCTCTAAAGCATCTAATCACCTCTTCCACCACAAGATCAGTTCATCCCTCTGCCCAGGCGTCTTGGGCAGCCCCTGCTGAGCCTTTTGTCAAAATAAATGTTGATGCCGGTTGGAGGAAAAGCACATGTCATGCGGGGGCTGGCATAGTTATTCGAAACTTTGAAGGAAGATTTCTTGGGGCCAAATCTGTGGATTTTCAAGCGGAGAATGCTCTTATAGCTGAGGCAACAGCGTTATGGGAGGGCTGCAAATTTGCTAAGGAGCAGGGTCACAACATGGTTTGTTTCGAGTCAGATTCTTTGGAGCTTATCAAAAGTGTTCGTGGCTCTTTTGGTCGAGGGAGTTGGACTTTGTACCCAATTCTTACCCTCATCCGCGATGAACAACGATATTTTGAAGAGTGCAGGTGGAATTGGACCACCAGAAATTGTAATCAAGCGGCGAATCATCTTGCGTCGCTGGCACTATCGAGGAGGAGTACGGAAGTTTGGGTTGAACGGCCCCCCACCTCTCTTGTGCACATCCTTTGCAAGGATGGACTCCCTTGTCCTCACCATGTCTAATTTGGTTGTTGATTGGTCTTGAATCGTCTTGACATCATTATGGTTGGATCGTCTTTCTGGCGCTTTTCTTCTTGATCAGTCTTTTGTATTGTTTGGTTTCTAGACTCTCTATGTTTTGTCTGTTTCCTTGCATGGACAGACTTGTTTTCCTTTTATGGGCGTGAGACTCTTGTTTAGAGGTTCTTGTGCTTTGAATAGAAGATATTTTCGACCAAAAAAAAAAAACCACCCATTCCTGGTATGGCGTAGTTGCACTGCCGCTCTGGTGTGTTGCATAAACTGAATTTATTTTTATTTTGGTCTGATACACAAACCGAGTTTAATTGCATCTCTTTGATCAAATGAATTTTAGCCACTTAAAGGTTGGGAGCTCTACACTCGGGAGAACTTCAAAAAGAGAGAGAAGTTGTGGGTATTGTAAAAACTGACCTATTACCATTGGATTGTTATTTGGTTATGGTGGGGATTTGTTTTATCTCATTAATCCATGAGGTAGCTTTTGATCTAGGTTTTCTATGGGAATCTAGTGTATACTTTAGCTTCAATCTTTTGATTTGGGGTTTTGATTTCTTCCTGAATTGGCTAATGAATTGTATCCTTGTAAACTTTTTCTAGTCAAAATTCTTACTAGATTTTGACTCCTTTCTGAATTGGGTGTCAATTTGATTATATTATGTGTTTTTGGGTATGTCAATTGGGTTGTTTTACAGTGAGAATTTTCTGGGTATGGTTTCTACAGGTTATGGAGATGTGTTGATAGAGAAGAAAAGGCCACCAGTGACCAATGCGGTGGCAGGAGGAGGCCGGGGTAGGGGGTCGTCGATGGGGAAGTTTGTGCTGGGTTTGGTTTTTTTCTTTTTCTTTTTATCTCAAGTTTCCAGTTTTTTATTTTATTTTATTTTATTAGAAGGGTAAAATTGGAGTTTTAGAATGTTAAAAAAAGTAAACCTAAATTGATAGTAGTTGACGTATCATGTTATAAATCGTTAGATTATCATAACGATTAAGATTAAGCGAAATGCGCAAAATGCATAAACTCTAAATGCAAAAGCTTGTGCTCCCGAACGTGTCAAGGGCCTAATCCTATTAAAAATGAGGAGATTCCTTCCACAATGTTATAAAAACTCCCAACTTCAAAACCGAAATAGGATAAGAGAAGATTGTGATGTATCGTTGCAGACCCAATTATTCAATGCCATATTTTTTGAAAATGACAATTCTTCAAGGAGAGCATAATTGAAGAGGATTATTTTCAAACTGATGAACTAATTAGTCCATTCCATAAATCATTAATGTTTAGGCTTTTTGTTTTTTAACGGGTTGGGTTGTCAATGGTTTTATTTAGATAGTATTTTTGTTCATTATTTTTAGTCAAGTTGTGTGCTCATCACCTTTTCTCAACACTTGACATATGTCCGTATGCATAACCGTCGTTACATAATACAAAGTAAAAAATTTAACTATAGTTATGTCTATGGACATGTGTCAAGTATTAAGAAGGGTGGTGAGATACACCTTAGGTTAAAGTGGTGAGTAAAAATATTTCTGTTTTATTTATCAACTTGTTAATAGGCCTTTTAGTGTGTTATTGGGTTGTACTTTTTTTGGAGAGAGTTAATGGGTTGTACTTAACATGTGTGAACGTTTTACTTCAAAATTCTTTATTTTAAAGCCAATATCTTTCGTTTTTTTGTCGATTTTCTTGGATACCTAAAACATGTATGAAAGAGAGTTTGTTAATATGTACTTAACCTATGTGAAAGATAATTTGTTAATAATATCAATAATGCAGCTATAATTGAAGAATTTAAGACTTCTAAGCTTCTTGTATGGTAAATTTTAGATTTAAATAGTGTTATTTTGTATTACATTGCATTTACTTGTGGTTTTGTTTTTGTTAAACTTTTATTTACATATAGAGATGTATTTTAGGATAACACTCATTATGTCCCTGACTATGTGTCTTTTTATGTTTATTAATGAAATTCACTTGTTTGACCCCCAAAAAAAAAAAATTAATAATTTCACTTGTATTATCAAGTTTAATATGTAAGTTTCACTCAATTGACTTTCAAATCTTGGATCAATCACGACCTCAGGTAGACTCACTGTGATTCTTTTCCTTCTCCCCCTCTCCTGTTTTCAATTTTGCATTTTTTCTTGAATTGGTTTTGTAGTTTCAAATTTTTGAGATTTAAAAATAATTTAAAGTTTAATAGCAAATAAGTTTTCAGATATTAAAATTAGTATTAATCTTCTTTTTTCATGGCTAAGTAAACAATACACAGCTTCTTAATAATCCCTCCCATCTTCTTCCGTCCGCCGTCCTCTGCTGGCGTCAAGTTTCTGCATGTGAGGAAAGGTCTGCCAACGAAACAATCTATATATAAAATTAGAACAATATAAATCTTTGTCGGGATGCACCGTGCACGTGTGGGCCTACTGTTTAAGACTGCTTACATTAAGCAATAACATGCACGCGTGTGGGATGCACGTCAAGTTTCTGCATCTGACGAAAGGTCTGGCGTCACCTTCTATCTATGTTCTAGACTGCAATGACTTAAGACCACCTGCTCTAATACTTGGAACATTCTCACGTATATTGGTTTTTGGAAAAACCAGATACTTCTTCAAAAACCATTAACCATATGCGACGAACAATTATTACAATGTCTACAGAACAATTCAAATCCAAGAAAAAAAAAAATTTCAAATATGTTAGGAAATTTAATAGTATTTAGCAGACCAAATAAATTAGGGTTATTTACTGTAGACGTCTCTGAATTTTGTCTCCAGTTGTAATTGGGTATGTGAACTTTTTTTTTTAGGCAATTACATCATTTAACTCGACATGTAGTTCCAATTGGGTCATGCCTTAACAGAATCCGTTGAGTTTGACAGTGTAAATGGCACGTGCTCTTGTTGTGAGGGGTATATTGGAATTTTCACGATGGCCAACTCCATGTCTGATTGTAAACCATCCCAACTCCTTTACGATGTCGTTTATGAGGTCGATTTGCTTGGCCACTGTGTCACTGACACTGGCTTTTCATGATCACTGCTGAACAAGAGGGAAGAGAGAGAGGGAGGAGAGAGAGATGGGGTCTCTGTCAAGAATAAAGCTTTGCAGAAATTCATCATCAAGAATAAAGCTTATTTTGCACCATTGATCTTGGCATGGTGATAAATGGGGTCTCTGTCAATGGTGATAAGAAAATACAACAACAACATCCATCATTTTTTAGAAAATTGAAAAAATACATTGCAAGGGAAAAACCATGGGAGTAGCAAGGACCCTTCTCTCTCTCTCTCTCTCTCTCTCTCTCTCTCTCCTCAAACCTCTTCTCTCTATCACACCTCCAAGCAGCCAAACGCTTTTCTCTCATAGTTTTAACAAGGTTTAGGTCTCTTTGCATCGCCACAGCCACAACCATTTCTATATCCGAAAGTGCCATTGAAGCTGAAGAACAAGAAACCCAACTGAAATTTGGGGATTGGGTAGGGTAAGCCAGATAATAAGAAGAAGAGGGAGGTGGGGGATTGGGTCTTACTGAAGAGGTCTTGGCCGCTATGAGAGAGATTGGTATTGAGGTTCCTACTGAAATTCAATGTATTGGAATCCCAGCAGTGATGGAAGGGAAAACTGTGGTCTTGGGTTCTCAGATCTGGTCTGGCAAGACTCTGGCTTATATGTTGCCTCTTGCCCAAGTACTTTTTCTTTTATTTTTCTTTTAAATAAACTGTCTTGGATTACTTTTTATTGTTGGATTTGGCCACATCGGCCAACACGGTGGAGGAGGAGAGCTTGAGGGGGATGAAGGTGAATGTGAGAAGAAGGAGAAGGAGAGTATGGAGGTTCACACGTTGGATTATCCAGCAAAAGAGACTTTTGGAACTCGAAAAGGACGCTTTTACTCCGCATTTTGACGGACAAATTGACAGACTTGGATGGTAGAACTCAATTAGAACTCTTGTGAAGTTAAAGGATGTAATTGCCTAAAAAAAAAAGTTGACGGACCCAATTGCAATTAGAGACCAAATTCAGGAACATCTACAGACCAAATAAACTATATTCTACAACTTCGCTTAAACCTAGGGTTCAATGAGTCAAATTTGCATGCTCTAATGGATTGGAATGTGTCAATTTCAATAATGGATTGGAATGTGTGGGGGCTTGGGAACCGAGCTAAAGATACTGATTTGGTGCAAAGACTCTAGCTAATCTTTTGGTGATCATTTTGCCTGAAGTGATTTCTAATGTTCAAAACGCATTTGTTTATCAGTTGATTCATTATTGATAATCTCTTGCTTTTGAGCCCATGCATTCAATTAACAAAAGAAGACGAATAAAGGAGCCAAAGGTTGTTGTGAACCTTTATGCCAGTATGGCATCGAGTTGAATATTCTTATTGTCTTTGTTTTCAGTTTGAGTCTTACTGTAGCCATGCTAAGTTCGCTTTAGGTAATGTGTCTTTAGACGCTTGACTTGAAGAGGGTCCTCCAAGGCCAATGTGTCTCTTCCAGTTGACATTGTTATTTTGGTTTTGTTTTGACTTTTTTGTTTGTAGTCTTTATGGAGCGTGTGACACTCTTTTTCCTTCGTCTTAGGTTTTTCCCATTGAGATTTCTTAAGTAAAGTTTTGATAGACCACGTTTATTCGCTCAAGTTTGTAACTTTAACAATTAAATGAAACCTTACTATTTCCCAAAAAAAAAAAAAAAGAATCAACTTTACATCACTCATTTGTTTCCCTCGAATTTGCCATCTCCACATGGCAACAGTCACCACCCTACAAGCAAAAGATCCCAAGCAGAACCACCCTAAATTTTCAGTATTAATAATATGAAAGGACCTTTAACTCTTATTTGAATCAGCCCAGCAATTCAAGGCTCTCAAATGTCTGCACCTCTCAACTGATAGGCTGAAAGAGAGACAAAGGGTGTGGGGAGGAGATCGGGTAAAAGAAAGACAGTCTTTTTTTTATTTTATTTATTTATTTGTGTGTGAGTATTTTATATTGTTTATTAATTAATTAATAATATATTTTTATTTACTTGGTGGATGGGAAGATAATGAATATTTAGAAATAATAGTGGGTGGAAAGATAAGGTTGTATTTTTTAAAATTTATATAATGTTTGTCAAAATAAAGTAAGTGAGACGAAAAATTAGGACATGAGTGAAAATAGCACAGCTCGAATAATATTATTCAAAACACGTGAATTGCCATTTCCTTCTCCGTTCCTTATCTCCCAACTCCAACCTCTTTGAATCCACTTACCACCCGCATATTTTGTTTTCACTTTTTACTATTTTCTACACAAAAAGGACACTCTAGGACAACTCGAGGTGACTGCTTATTAGTACAAGTTCTCAAGTTTTTAAATTATATATATATATATATATATTATTTATTAATTTTAATTGGTTAACACATGTTTTAAATATTTTTTTCATGTGAAGTGACTCAAAATGCAAACTTTGCATAATAGAGTGATTAAATTGGCTAAACTCAAGCCAACGGGTCCATAGTTTAGTGGTAAGAGTATTTGTCTGCATATAAGTGGTCTCGAGTTGTAATCCCAACGACACCTCCTCCCTTCCCCTTCTAAAAATTGAGTCCAAAAAAAAAAAAAAAAAAAAAAGCTAAACTCGAAACTTTGCATAACAAAAATATATTCCAAATTAAAATGCAATGACTAAAAAGATATCTAACAATTTATCTTTCGATCGAAGGGTTTTTTATGTTTATTTATTTGGTTGCCATGTATATATTCAGTGTCCTTTTGTAGTAAATATCTTTTAGTGGTGTTTTTCTTTGGTAACTGTCGACACTAACAGACCTACTAAGGCTTAAGAAGGTGCAGTTTGCACCTTCTCTCGCCAGAAAAGCCTCTTTAAGCACTACATATTGCCCCTTTGCCGAGGTTTCGTGGTATGCTCCATGTGTTCAACGAATTGCCTCAACCAAGGCTTGAAGGCACTGGGCTGTTTCTGCACGCATCATGGTTTTTTTTTAACATCCTGTCCAAAACAACGTTGTTTTGAAATAGGGTTTTAAAAAAAAAAGAAAAAAAGAAGAAGAAGCAATTCGTGGGCTTTAACAAGCTCTGATAGGCTGCTTAAAAAATGATAAAGGGCTTTTAACAAGCTTTCTTTTTCTTCTTTTTAAATTAATTGTTTGGCTTCAATTAATGGGGGGTGAAGATAGTTTCCAATCCAGGAATTCTTTCTCAAGATGACATTCAGCTGCTTTTCTTAAACGCAGACACACTTTTTCTTCTCTTTCCTCAATAAATTATTTTTATAATGAAAGAACATGACTTAATTAGCACATCCTTTTCTTTTAATAATAGAAAGAAAGAAAATATAACTTCACACAAAGGAGGAAACTTTGCATAATAGAGTGATTAAATTGGCTAAACTCAAGCCAACGGGTCCATAGTTTCACACTTTTTCTTCTTCCTTCTTTGTGTGAAGTTATATTTTCTTTCTTTCTATTATTAAAAGAAAAGGATGTGCTAATTAAGTCATGTTCTTTCATTATAAAAATAATTTGTTGACAAAAGAGAAGAAAAAGTGTGTCTGCATTTAAGAAAAGCAACTGAATGTCATCTTGAGAAAGAATTCCTGGATTGCAAATTATCTTCACCCGCGATTAATTGAAGCCAAACAATTAATTTAAAAAGAAGAAAAAGAAAGCTTGTTAAAAGCCCTTTATCATTTTTTAAGCAGTCTATCAGAGCTTGTTAAAGCCCACGAATTGCTTCTTTCTTTCTTCTTTTTTTTTTTTTTTTTTTTTTTTTTTTTTTTTTTTTTTTTTTTTTTTTTTTTTTTTTTTTTTTTATAAACCCTATTCCAAAACAACATTGTTTTGGACAGGTATGTTTAAAAAAAAAACACGATGCGTGCAGAAACAGCCCAGTGTCTTCAAGCCTTGGTTGAGGCAATTCGTTGAACACATGGAGCATACCACGAACAAAAGAAGGATCACCATTATGTCATGGTTTGGGATAACATTCTAGAAGTTACTCATTTTGAAACAAGGTGAATGTTTTACATGTAATTTGCACGCAAGTGTACACGTGCATTCTGAACTCATCTGGGAGGAACTTTCATAAGAAAAATTCTTCTCCTATATATTGTTTACTTTGCGGAATGAAAGTGGAAGAATCCAACACACATTCCCATTCAAAAGTTTCTAGACACATATAGGATTGCATCATTTTTGTTCATTTTTTAAAATGGTGATCAGATTCAGATATATAACAATGTAGTAATTTATTATTTTGAAAGTTCAATCACGTAAGAGTTTTTTTTTTTTGTTTTTTTTTTTTAATTTTATAAAAAAACGATAAAATTTTATTAAATAAAAATAAAGAGAGGCAGTCATCCCAATAACAATATGATAATTTGTCGATTTCAGATAGGCACTTTCTAAAATTTTGCTCCCTCAAGACAATTTAGTGTATAAGAAATGTTAGGGTATATTTCAAGGACCGAACATTCTTTTTCACGACAAGAGTTCTATTTTTATTTATTAATTTTTAAAAAAAAGTTCAAAGAAAAAAACAGATAGGGGGATTAAAAGGATAAACGTTTTCACAAAACCGATTCCTAAAGCATCTGTTACCTACCCGTGGGGACCTAATCACACAAATTCCTAAAAAAGTTAATACGCGCAGATCATATATTCCTTTTTTTTTTTTTTTTTTTTAAATGGCTTTTTTTGGCGTTTCTTCTGATCCTCAATTATACTTTTTCTTGGCTGGCTTGTTTTGATTAATTGGGCTTTTGAAAATAACAGAACGACTACGTACAATCATTGACCTGACTGGTGCAACAGTCAAAATCTAAAGTGATCGCCATTCTGTGTATTTTGTAATTTTCTGACCAGGTACAGGTAGGGATTGCAACGGGTCGGGTAGGAGCCGGATATGACAATACCATTCCTATCCCCGCTATTTATCCCTGCGCCTGTCCCCGAACCCATCCCCGTTTATTAGGTTTCGGGGAATCCCCGTCCCCGTCACTGTTGAGAGACTATCCTCCATACCTGCCCCGAATCCTCGATTTTTTTCCATAAAAAAATATTTATCATACATTTTAATATTAAATTTCATATTACATTGTCATTCAATACATCCAAATTAACTATAAAGTTCAACTCAACTATTCAAAATCACATCAATATGAAATTCCATAGAAAAGAAGGAAGAATTAGGAGAGGGAAGTTAACTCAGGGTTAGACATAAATATTATAATTATGTATTTATTTATTTAAATATAAACATATATATTTTCGGGGATGGGGACACCAATACCATCCCCTCCCCATACCCGTCGGGGATTTTTCAAGTTCGGGAATGCCCGTATCCGATACCTATTTAGCCCCGAAATCTTCTCTAATTAGGGTCGGGAACTCGAATAGGGACTTGCCCCTACGGAGATTTTTGCCATCCCTAAGTACAGGCACACCTTCATAAATAAAAGTATTTTATTTAATAGCTTTTTAAAGTTTAACTTCTGTAAAACTTGTGGTGCTTCCACTTTCTAGTAATTTTTTTTAAAGTGTAATGTGTAAGGGGTTTGTAGCTTTTTTTTTTTTTTGTTTTTTTTTTTGTTTTTTGTTTTTTGGGTGAAAAGGGTTTGTAGTTTAAGTAGTTAAAAATATTTATTTATGTATTCAATGTCCTAAGTTCGATTTTCCCTTCTTTCAATATTGCTTGTATAAAAAAATAAATAGTTTTCTTACAAAGTTTCATGATGTTTAAACTTTTGTTTTCTTGTTATTTTAGTAAACGAAAAAAAAAACATATTTGTGAGGAATGAGAAAAGAAGATGAGCGATAGGAATGGGGCTGAAGAAAAATGTACAAAAAAACACATAAAGCTAAGACTAAGAATCAGAGTCTAATTAATTGTACTTTTGTGTGTTTCTTTGTGTTTTGTTCATATTAGTATTCCTTTTGTTTTTGCCCACTGCATGTTAAACAAATCTCGTGTTGCACGAAGGACT
This sequence comes from Prunus dulcis, assembly GCF_902201215.1. NCBI lineage: Eukaryota > Viridiplantae > Streptophyta > Magnoliopsida > Rosales > Rosaceae > Prunus > Prunus dulcis. The sequence continues at coordinate 7,482,605 of NC_047657.1, forward strand.
ATGTTTACATAAGAGGTCTTCTTTGACAAATTTAAGAGGCGTTGGTGTGCTCATTTGTTGAGTTTTTTTTTACTATAGTTTATTTCCTTGTGTGTTGTTGTGGTTGTTCGTCTGAGTATTCCTTTACTATAGTTTATTTCTTTGTGTGTTGTTGTGGTTGTTCATCTGAGTATTCCTTTGATTCTACCCATTGCATGTGAGTATCCAATATTAAAATTAATTAGAAACGTGAAAAGGCAGTTATTTTAAGTTCTTACGCTTAAACTTCCATAACTTAGTGATACTTTCACACCCTCTCCTCAAATTCGTTGTCTTTTACTCCTAATACATTGATAATTATTATTAAATGAAGTGAGAGCGTGTGTGGGAATTGAATGTGCCGCATGAAGAATGTGAACCTACCACCCAAAATGAATTAGCAACGGGTGTAGAAACCCAAAAATATTTTACTCTTAAAGGTAGATATCCGATTAAATCCAACACCCAACTACTCAACAATCGTACGACAAAAATGTCCAATTTGAAATGTACACAAAAACGTTTCCTTTGATATACGCGTTATTGTCCTATGCTAAAATTTACCTTGACCATTCTACCTAAAAATACCGATACTTTCTCATTTCAAAAAAACCAAAAAACAGTATAAACTGCAGAAGCATCTGCTGCCGGTAAAAGCTCTGACCAGTAGATTTATTAATTCATCTGAACATGCAGGTTTAACTACAAAATATGTATTTATATTTTATTCTGCATTGACAAGATTTTGGAACTTGGTCGGCGTTGGCCAACTTATTTCTGTAAATTTCTAGACCTTGTGGTGTAGGGCAACATTAAAATAACAGCCCCTATGTAGAAATCCTTTACGTGTAAAATCAGTGCATCCTGTGCTATAAATACCCATTCCTTTTCTCTCAATACCTCCACAACTGCCCAACACCTTCTCTCTCACTCAAAGATATACAGAAAATATCACTCTCAAAGGCTCAGTCTCACCTCTCTCTCTCTCTCTCTCTCTCCCCTCAATGGCACCTACAGTTACTTCAATGGAGGCATCTAATGGCCATGAAGTACCCAAAGTAGCAAGCATCAAAACACTAGCTGACTCAGCTTCCCTCACTTTTGTACCTTCTGAGTACACCTATACTAAAAATCCTAATGAACAAGGCGATGCAAACGACCCAGAGCATTCAATTCCCATCATTGATTTCGCCCTACTCACGTTGGGATCTCCTGATCAACGAGCAAAAGTGATCCAGGAGCTGCGCAGAGCTTGCGAGGAATGGGGCTTCTTCCAGGTATGTGCGTACTACATATACATCATATATGCGTATCTACAACTCTCATGATGAAAGCTAATTAAGCATAAATTATATATACGGGAATTATTAGGTGACCAACCACGGTGTACCAGAGAGCCTGATGCAATCAATGATCAGAGCGTGTCATAGATTCTTTGATCTGCCGGAGGAGGAGAAGAAGGAGTTCCAAACAAGGAACCTGTTGGATCCAATCAAGTGCGGCACCAGCTTCAACGTCGACATTGAAAAAGTTCATCTCTGGAGGGATTTCCTCAAGGTCATAGCCCACCCTGAGTTCAACTCACTCTACAAACCTGCTGGATACAGCGAGGTTTCGCTGGAGTTCAGCAAACGAACCCGAGAAGTAGCCACAGAAATATTGAAGGGAATATCAGAGAGCTTAGGGTTGGAGGCTGGCTACATAGCAAAGGCCATGAACTGGGACCGTGGCTTACAAATTCTGGCCGCGAATTACTACCCGGCGTGCCCACAGCCCGATAAAGCAATCGGTCTACCTCCTCATACCGATCATGGACTGGTGACCCTCCTCATTCAGAATGAGATGGGTGGCCTTGAAGTCAAGCACAAAGACCAATGGGTATTGGTGAATGCTGCTCCGGGAGCTTTTATTGTTAACATTGGTGACCAAATGCAGGTACCAAAATATAAAACCCAACTTTTTTAAATCTAAAACCCATCTTATCTAAGAATTCTCTACTTAATTTCATAAATTAAGTACCGATTATTTATGTGCATGGTTAATTTTTTTGTGGCAGATTTTGACAAACGACAAGTACAAGAGCATATGGCATAGGGCTGTTGTGAACAACAAAGCTACGAGGATATCAATAGCCGTGCCCCATGGACCCTCACTGGACACACCAGCTTTACCAATCCCAGAGTTGTTAGAGAGAGGAGGCCAAGCCCCAAAATACATTGGAATGACATATGAGAAATTCATGGAGCTTCAAGCAAGCCCTGCTGCCCTCACGAAACCTTGCTTAGATCACCTGCGGGTCAAGCATAACTGAAGCTACAGCCTACACATATATGCATATTCATTAGAGTCCTCTTATTGCCGTGAATAAGAGCTTTGTGGCTCCTATACATTGTCTTGTTCCGATTCTGAATTCATGATATTTCGCAGTGAGACATTCTCGTCAAGTATCGGATATATATAATGTAACCCTAGCACTTGTTACTCGAGATTCGAATTTTTACATGTATCTTCTGTACTTTCATAATATTATATATGCGATTCAAAGACCCTATGCCATTTAGTGTCCCGATTTAATTTATTTTCAATTATAAACCACAATCTCTGGTATAAGAAACTTGACGGGTTAGCGAAAGGATTAGGGCAACTCCACCGCTCTACACAAAACCGGGCAAAAGGCTGTCCTTGCAAGCCCAACACCCTCCAGCACGCAAGATTGAGCCCGGGCAATCAATGGGTCCCACCAACTCTGGCAGGCCCAAGGGCAATTCTCGCCTGGGCTTCAGCCCTAGGGGGGGTGACGTCAGTGCTGACGTCAGCTCACAGTAATTCAATTTTTTTTTATTGTTGGCACGTGAATTACACGCGCCAACGGTAAAAAAATTTGACTTCCGCGCGCTGACGTCACCGCGACGTCAGCCTTGACATACTCCAACGGGCAATTGACACGTGTCGCAACCGGGCTTCTCCGATGGGTTTTTTTCCAGAAAGCCGACGGTCATCGAAAAAATTCTAAAATTTTTTTTAAAAAATACCAAAAAATTCTGTATTTTTTCCCTATAAATACCTAACCATTTTATTTACTTTCCACACTAAATCTTCATACAATTTCTTCTCCATCCAATATTTTTTTCTCTCTCTCACATTATTCACTTCCCACACCAGTTCTCCACACAAACTCTTCTCCTTCCAATATTTTTGACTCTCCACTCACATTTTTTTACTACTTTCCATTTGTATTAAAAAAAAAAAAAAAGACATCTTCTGTCGAAACCGGAGGCTCGTGGTCAACTCATGAAGATATTGCGTTGTGCCAGTCTTGGGTGAACGTTAATCATGACCCTATCACGGGCAATGAGATGAAGTTCCATCATATGTGGAGCAAAATTCATGGAGAATTTTGTCAAAGATCGGGTTCCATTCGGACCGAAATGGCCTTGTCTAGTAGATGAAAACTTCTAAATAAAGAGTTAGGGAAATGGAGAAATGCCTTGACAAAAACAAGGGAGAACATTCGAAGCGGTCAAAATCTATCCGATGAGGTAAAATATTTATAATTGTCATTTTAATAAATTTAATGTAATTTTTTTTTATTGCATATTCTATGTCTTTTTGTTGCATAATCTTTTTTTTTCTTTTTGCATTTCCAATTTGTCTATATTTTCTTGCATAATCAATTTCATTCTTGCATTTCAAAATAGTTTATATTTTCTTGCATAATAATTTTTTTTCTTGCACTTCCAATTATTTATTTTTAATAGATCATACAAGCACAAATATAGTTCGGTGCCATGAGGTAAGGCAAAAAAAGTTTCGTGCATTTCCAATGTTGGTAAGTTGTGAAGGATTGTTCGAAATTCAAAATTATTCTCACCAGTCCAACGGTTGTATTGAATGAGACGCCGCTTCACGATTCACCATCAACCGATTCGCCATTGGACTCCCCTGTCCAATGGAAACGGAGTCACCACTCCCACGTCCGCCAAGACCTATTGGGAGAAAAGCGGCAAAGGCCAAGAGAGGGGGCACTTCAAACAATGAATGTGTACAATTATTGGAGCAAATAGCTAAGAACACCTCACTAAGAACTGAGAGAGACTTGAAAAGAGATGAAGTGGACAAGGGACGAGAGGAAGCATTTGTAATTCAACAGCAGCAGGCACAAGACAAAGACATGGATGATAGAGAGATGAAAATCATGGCCATGGATACGAGCCATATGTCTCCTGAAACAAAGGCCTATTGGAAGCATAGACGAAGGGATGTGATGAGAAGAAAACTTTTCCACGACGATGGACCTAGCAATACGGATTGCTTAAATGATGAAAACCATTGGGTTTTATTGAAACACCTTTGCCATATGTTGTATCGTTGTATTGTTGTATTGTTGTATTTGTAAGATCCCACATCAACCAATGGAGAGGGGGTGATGTGCCTTATATGTGCACACCCGCATCCATCTAGCACGAGGCCTTTTGGGAGCTCACTGGCTTCGAAGTCGTAGGAACTCCGAAGTTAAGTGAGTTGGGGGCTAGAGCAATCCCAGGATGGGTGACCCACTGGGAAGTTGCTCGTGAGTTCCCAGAAACAAATTCGTGAGGGCAGAGAGGGGGCCCAAAGTGGACAATATCGTGCTACGGCGGAGTTGATCCCAGGATGTGACAATTTGGTATCGAAAGCAGGTGAGCGTATTTGGCCGTGTTGTGGTCGTCCCCGCCTATGCCGGCATTGGAAGATCCCCATCAATCAATGGGAGAGGATGATGTGCCAGGCGTGCACACCTCCGATCCATCTGCAGGCCTTTGGGAGAACTCACCGGCCTTTAGGAACTTTCCGTTAAGTTAAGCGAGTTGGGGGCTAGAGCAATCCCAGGATGGGTGACCCACTGGGAAGTTGCTCGTGAGTTCCCAGAAACAAATCCGTGAGGGCAGAGAGGGGGCCCAAAGCGGACAATATCGTGCTACGGCGGAGTTGATCCCGGGATGTGACAATTTGTATATATATATATATATATATATTTATATGTTGCACAGTCGAATAGTACCAACCCAGAGGCTAGAAAAAGGTTGTTATAAACATGAGATTTGACCATTCAAAGACTTGTAATTTTATCTATTTATGGTTGTTAATTAACTCCTCTCAATACGTCAATTTGATACCAAATTGACAGGACCCGACCCAATTTTCACTTTGGAATTCGAGCCAAGTCCTTTGCGTGTCCGACACCTGGCAAATGTCGGGCACAAATGACCTTGCCTAGTTGGATTTCGTGCATGGATGCGTAAGGCATGATTGCGGTCCAATTAATTCTTGAATTGTCCCATTATTTGGAC
>NC_047657.1:7487962-7538617 GCF_902201215.1 Prunus dulcis
AAACCATTGCATATGCTGGGAAATCATTCACAGTCCACATAACTGCTGCCCGCAAAGTGAACATCCTCCCAGTTGATTTATCGTACGTGCGAACACCGCTTGTCCATAAATCCTTCAGCTCATCAACCAGAGGCCTTAAGTACACATCAATTGACCTGCCAGGATCCTCAGTTATCAAAACAGTCATCATCATGTATTTTTTTTTCATGCATTTCCAAGGCGGCAAATTATATGGGAATGCGAAAATCGGCCAAGTGCTGTGGTGTTGGTTTAGAACCCCATACGGATTGAATCCGCCAGTGGCAAGTCCCAATCTAACATTTCGGGGATCAGCAGCAAACTCGGGGAACGTTCGATCGAACTCTTTCCATGCCTCCCCATCTGCAGGATGCCGCATCACATCATCGTCTACCCGCTTTTCCTTATGCCATCTCATGTCTGGGGCAGTATGCATCGACATATACAATCTCTGCAACCTAGGTTTAAGGGGCAGATAACGCATCACTTTTTGTGGTATCTTAGTCGTTCTATTCTGGGATGTCATTTTGAACCTCGACTCATTGCATATATGGCATGTATCCAACGTTTCATGCTCTTTGTAGAATAACATGCAATTGTTTTTGCAAGCGTGGATTTTTTCATAACCCAATCCAAGACCATGCAACACCTTCTTTGCATGTTTATGGTCTTTCGGCAAACAATTGTCCGTCGGAAGCATTCTCTTGAAAACCCCCAAAAAGTAATCGAAACACAAGTTCGACATACGATACTTTTTTTTTCCGTGCATTAGCTCCACAATGGCAGTGAGAACGGAAAAACTCTCGCACCCCGGGTATAACTCTTGGTTGGCATTTTTTAACAGTTTTTCATACTGTTCAAACTCCGCACTGTCTATTGGTGTAGGCACGTCATCTTCCCCTTCCCGATTGATGTTGGTCGATGCGAATGGAAAAGCATCCTGTATAATACCCATGACTTGATCATTAGGATCCACAATAGGTTCAACATTGTCCACTCTTGGGGCATTTGAAGACTAAGCATGGTCTACTTGTTCGCCGTGAAGGTTCCAAATGCTATATGTTTCAATCATTCCATTCCTTACTAAATGAAATCCAACATTTTCAATTGTCTCAAACAACGTGTTGTTACACCTCCTACAAGGACAACGGATTCTAGTTGCACCCGGTTTGTGTCTACGTGCAAACTCAATAAAATCCTCGATTCCATCCAAGTATTCGTCTGCGCATCTATTCGGGTTATGTATCCACCTTCTGCTCATAATTCCTGAAACCACAATCACGGCACAACAATCACAACAACTTCATACGAAGTTATAATGTCACCTTATGCCTCCGGTAAGGGCCCTATCCCATTCGGGAATGCATAGTCCTGTCACGTAACCTACGGTTACATGAGATTAGATTTCGACGTGGATTAATTTCGGCAGCATCTCGACACAGTTCTTGAAGTGGGCATAGGTATAAATACCTACGTACCACCCGAAGAACATACCGAGATGACACCGAAATCTCCACAATAGAAACCTAATCCTGTAGCCGAAGATTATGTGACAACACTATGCATTACCAAACTGTCCAAATAATGGGACAATTCAAGAATTAATTGGACCGCAGTCATGCCTTACGCATCCATGCACGAAATCCAACTAATCTCGAACGGAAAACTACGTGTTACTAAACATAAAAATAAAAGTACGAAGTTAATTTCAATTAACTTCGTACATCACAACACATTGTGCTACGCCACGCACAATTTCACAACATTATAAACATATAACTTCACAAAAAAAGTACAAACATAACAAACAAACTTTTACAATAACATACCTTCTCAATCGTTCTCCACCAATCACTAATCACAAATATCCCTAACGAGAACAAAATTAATAGCATTAGTACGAATTTACATTAATACATTTAAACTAACGACAAAAAATACATACCTAATAAACGTATAGAATTCACAGCAGAGCAGCAGCAGGGAGGGAGAGTGAGAGAGAGGCAGAATGCAATTTTTGCATTCTGCCTCTGCAATGGCAGATACAAATATGAAGAAGAAGGACTTTGCGCGACGAACAAGGAAAATTCGTCGCGCGAAACGCCGTCGCAAAAACCCACTTTTCCGTCGCACAAAACAACATTTCCGTCGCGCAATCACGTGTCGACATCTGCTTTTTTGCGCGACGAACAAAATTATTCGTCGCACAAAATTCCGTCGCGCGTATACAATCCGGCGTCGCGCAAAGTTTACCTTTCGTCGCGCGAATAAAACTGTTTCGTCGCGCAAGAACTATTAAACTTACGCGACGACGACACTTCCGTCGCGCAAAAACCCACCTGCATATTGGCGCCAAAAATAAGTTTCCCTCGTTTTCTTACGCGACGGTTAATTTTTTCGTCGCGCTAAGTTGTCTTTTGAGACGAAAACTCTCGTCGCGCAAGATTTTTTTACTGCCATAATAGGAGCCAATTTTCTGTCCATCTTTGCGCGACGAATACCTGGAATTGTCGCGCAATATAGTCATGCGCGACGATCTATTTCGTCACGCAATAGTTTGGCGCCAATAACATAGACTTTGCCACCTTTGCGCGACGAAATTATTTAACGTCGCGCATAGACTCTTTCCTCGACGAAATTATTTGTCGCGCTAGTTAGCTGTTGTATGCGCGACGGAATATTTTTTTCGTCGCAACAGTGCTTCTTGCGCGACGAAATTTTCTTCGTCGCGCAAACTTCCGTCGCGCAAATATATAAAGAAATCCTGAGCTTTCTTTGATTATCTTTTGGAGCACACGGCCGGATAAAAAAACTTTGTTGTTACTTGACCTCCCACAAATTCTGAATCATTTGGTTCAATTTCTAAGAAAGTTAGAAGGCTTGGGTGTGGGGGAGGACACACAGAGAAGGAAGGAAGAAGAAAGAAAAATTGATGTTAAGTTGGAGTTAGTCAAGTTAGGGTTTTTTTTTTCATTTTTAATTAAGAGTAAATTGGATTTTTGTTTTGACGATGATGAGTCCAATTTAAATTCATTAGATTAAATTTTAATGAGGTGTCATAAGGAGAACGACAGTAAAGCAGATCATGACAGAGAAAATCATAACAGAGGATCTGAATCCGTATTAATAACATCACATGGGGATAATATGACAAACTAGAATTAAAAAACTGACGCGGCTAGATTTATCTTACAAACAAGTCACCATTTGGCGAATTTTTTTTTGGGTCAAAGGATTTTGGGACGTAAGTTAGGATATTCAGAACTTCAGCTATATCAGGTTTTTAAAAATATTTATATTTATATTTATTTCTTTGAAAGAATATGCATTCAGTTATAGGGAACAACAATGAGTAAGATCAAACGCGATGACAACAGAGACACCGAAGGGCTTTCATTTTTCTTCGATCAGACTCCCTTCAGAGGTAGATAGTCATGCTATTAAATAATTTTCTTATATATATAAATTATAATAGATAATTTTGAATTATACATGAATTGCTCTTTTGCTGAGAATTTCACAATGAATTCACGCATAATTAAATAACTTCTAAGCCTATCTGAAAACACAGATAACACTTGAAGACGCTTCACCTATAGAGCATGAATATATACTTAAAGCATAATCAATATATATTTTTGAAGACCAGAAAGAAAAGAAGCTACAACTCTTAACTGGGTGGTCGAGATAGCCTAGATTCGGAGATGATCTAAACAAGGCTTCACGTAGGCAGCAGGGCTTGCTTGAAGCTCCATGAATTTCTCATATGTCATTCCAATGTATTTTGGTGCTTGGCCTTCTCTCTCTAACAACTCTGGGATTGGTAAAGCTGCTGTGTCTAGTGAAGGTCCATGTGGTACAGCTATTGATATCCTTGTAGCTTTGTTGTTCACAACAGCCCTATGCCATATACTTTTGTACTTGTCGTTTGTCAAAATCTGCCACAAAGAATTAACCATACACATAAATAATCGGTACCATTAATTTATGAAAATAAGTAGAGAATTCTTAGATAAGATGGGTTTTAGATTTTAAAAAATTGGGAGTTATTTTGGTACCTGCATTTGGTCACCAATATTAACAATAAAAGCTCCCGGAGCAGCATTCACCAACACCCATTGGTCTTTGTGCTTGACTTCAAGGCCACCCATCTCATTTTGGATGAGGAGTGTCACCAGTCCGTGATCAGTATGAGGAGGAATGCCGATCGCTTTATCGGGCTGTGGGCAAGCCGGGTAGTAATTCGCGGCCAGAATTTGTAAGCCACGGTCCCAGTTCATGGCCTTTGCTATGTAGTCAGCCTCCAACCCTAAGCTCTCTGATATTCCCTTCAATATTTCTGTGGCTACTTCTCGGGTTCTTTTGCTGAACTCCAGTGAAACCTCGCTGTATCCAGCAGGTTTGTAGAGTGAGTTGAATTCAGGGTGGGCTATGACCTTTAGGAAATCCCTCCATAGACGAACTTTTTCAATGGCGACGTTGGCGCTGGTACCGCACCTAATTGGGTCCAACAGGTTCTTTGTTTGAAACTCCTTCTTCTCCTCCTCCGGTAGATCAAAAAATCTATGACACGCGTCGATCATTGATTTCATCAAGCTCTCTGGTACACCGTGGTTGTTCACCTATTAAACCCAGCATGAATACATTTTATGTTTGATTAGCTTCATTTTCATCACACACGTTAATGCATATAAAACGAACAAAATCAACTTGATATTCACAATCTGGCAACATAAGCATCACGAAAGAGCATTTCTTTGTGATTGACACAAAATGAAGTACATACCTGGAAGAAGCCCCATTCCTCGCAAGCTCTTCCTAGCTCCTCGATCACTTTTGCCCGTTGATCAGGAGAACCAGAGGTGAGAAGAGCAAAATCAATGGTGGGGATTGAGTGTTCGGGGTCATTTGCATCTCCTTGTTCATTAGGATTTTTGGTGTAAGTGTACTCGGAAGGTACAGAACTGAGAGCAGCTGAGCCAGCTAGTCTTTTGATGCTTGCAACTTCGGTTTCATGACCATTGGATGCCTCAGTTAATGAAGTAGTTACTGCAGGTGCCATTGGAAGAGAGATTGAAAATGAAGTGTTTTGAGAGCGAGAGATGTTTAAATGAAGTGTTTGAAGTAGGGATGGAAGGCTTATGCAAATAATGGTTCATATTTGTAGGCAAGAAATCTAAGCTTTTCCACGTGAAACGAATAATCTATAACTAAATTGGTTTTTAATTTAGAGAGCGAGTGATCTGATAAGGTCAAATAACAAGAAAACGGGATTCTATTTTAAACCTCTATTTATATTAATTAGGTGTAACAAGTTAACGACTATATTTTTTATGTTCATATTTTAGATTGTTTAAACAACTATTTTTCAGTAAAAATGAACCACAGGCATAAACACGAGTCCAAGTCAAAAGTACAAACCTGACTTAGATCAACCTGAACTATTTTACACCATTGACAGGACTGACAAATTAAACTAGTTTTTCTTTTTTCGTTGTTAATAAATAAACAAGTTTCAGACCTACTTGCCTGACTTTGGTTGAGTATAAGATGTCGAGTTTTGAATGTCTCAACATTATATTATATTATTATTGCTATACAATAGAAACAAAATGAAAAATATTTCTAGAATCTTTTAGGGCGATACTATCTTACAGTGAAGTTTCTCTCTCTTTCTCTCTCTAAAATTTCATAACTTTAGGAGAGGGAGAGAGAGAGTTGAATAACAATTAGAATACTGTGAACCATATGATTTTTAAGCGAAAAAAAAACCATATGATTTCTAAGCGAAAAAAGGAAAAGAAAAACTACAAAACTTTTGAAAGTGTAAACCATACTGTGAACCATTGGACCAAGCCTCCTCTTCAATACCTAAACTTTTGAAAGTGTGTTTAATTTAATGGACAAATAGTGGCATCCATTACAAAAGCTTATATAGTCATGTGTCATGCATGATGCCTTTTTGAAGGACTTTTCGATCAAAACATATGGATTACATCCCTCCATTCCCTCACTATTTCTTCTATCTTGCACTGAAGTTTCTTTCTCATCCTATCTCTAAAATTTCGTAATTTTGGAAAAGAGAGTTGAATAACAATTTAGGATGTTGTGAACCATCTGATTTCTGAATGAAAAAAAATTCAAAAAGAACCATTTGATTGGTTCTTCATTTTAAAGAAAGTTCAAATTAATGGGTCAATAAGGTATAACATTTCACCCAGAACATAACCTACACGGCATAGCACCAATGTCTAGTCACATGTCTGATTGTAAACCAAACTTTCTAGAACATATTTATTATTTTATTATAAATTTCTCTTTAATCAAATCAACTAATAGAACAGATATCGTGTTAATGGCATGAGAGAATGAACACATATATATTTATGCAGAAAACCCACCTCTGCACCATGTCTAACCTTTCAGAAATTTTTAACAAAGGTGCAATTTTGAAAGGTTAAAAGCTTTAATAAATAAAAAAATGACAACTAAATATCCTTATGATTTAAACAATACCAATGTCATTCATAAGTCATAAAAAAAAAATAGCATTACAAATAACCTACAACTGTTGTCGACAAGCATTCATATCATGTGTCAAGAAGGAAAAAAACACGCACACTTGATAAAATTGGATGATGTTAAATTGGTCTTTTAAAAAGAGAATTCTCAATTCCGCTTAAATAAGAAATGCAAGCCCACCCTAAAAAATTCCAAAACACAAAAACAAATTGAATAAAACTTCATTTAAATTCCACATATGCAACACCAATTATGCATCAGTTTAATATAAATTTTAAGATTTGTTTTCCACAATATACAACTAGTTCATATTTATTTGGCAAGAACACAACAAAAATGGAAACATTGCAGTGGAGAAGATGTAATATTTTAAATCTGTAATCTCTTGTTAATTTATTTTGATGTCTTTTTTCCATTCTTGATAAAAGTGACCAATCTTCAAGGAATTGTGTGATACTAGCAGTCAGTGAAGACAAGAAGGTTTCAGTTTCAGATTGGAAAGAGTGTTTGGACAGATTGATGGAGCAATCAGAACAGCAACTTCGATATCAGTTTGTCGATTTTCATTTTTCATTTTACAAATGTTTTACGCGTATGTACGACTAGGTTTAAATAAATAAAAGTGGTCGAAGATTTTTATTGAGAAAACTCCAAATTTCAACAACAATGAAGGATAGGGATGGGTGGAGCTAGGGTTTTGTTTTTTCTTTTTAATGATTATTAACAGGCTTATTATCACAAAATGTCCTTAAGGTTTATGAAACTATCAGATTGCATCTTTAATGTTTTTTTGTGTCACTTATGGTTAGGGATGGCAACGGGCCGGGTAGGGGTCGGGTATGACAATACCATCCCCGTCCCCGCTCTCCATTCCCGCCCCCATCCCCGAACCAATCCCCGTTTAATAGGTTTCGGGGAATCCCCGTCCCCGTTTCCGTCGGGGGACTATCCCCCATACCCGCCCCGAATCCCCGATTTTTTTTGCACAAAAAATATTTATCATATATTTTAACATTAAGTTTCATATTAAATTATTATTCAACACATCCAAATTAACTATAAAGTTCAACTCAACTATTCAAAATCACATCAATATGAAATTCTAGAAAAGATTAGGAAGAATTAGGAGAGAGAGGTCAGCTTAGGGTTAAACATAAATATTATAATTATATATTTATTTATTTAAATATAAACATATATATTTTCGGGTCGAATTCGGGGGTGGGGACGCCAATACCATCCCCTCCCCATACCCGTCGGGGATTTTTTAAGTTCGGGGATCCCCATACTCGATAACCATTTGGCCCCGAAATCTCCCCCCATTAGGGTCGGGGACCCTCCTCCCCGGGGATTTTTGCCATCCCTACTTATGGTCCTCAAAGTTAGTATATGCAATCACAAATGGTCCCTACCACCATTAGGTTCTGTCAAAAACTCTGTTAGTTTGCTGACGTAGCATACATATATATCACAAAATATCCCTGATGTTTACACACTTATCACAAATGTCCCTATAAATTTTTTTATTTTTTAATTTAAAATTTATAAAAATTTGATTTTCTTTTTAAAATTATTTATAAATGAAAAAATTATTTTTTATAAAAAAGATATTCTATTTTAATTTAATTTAAATTATAAATAGAGAATTCGAACTCGATAGAGTGAAGAACACAGCTCTAACTATATTGAATAAGCACATGTTTAAAGACCTTTTTTAAACTTTTAAAAACTCTCGAGTTAGACTGTCCGTAAGCAGTCACAAAATGTTGCTGCAGGTGCATTCCCTCTGCCAAGTCAAATAGACTGATAACCCGGAAAGGTGTGTGAGCTCGAATCCGATATCGAAGCGGCGTCAATGGCTTCTCGGTCCCTCTTCCTCACTCTCAGGCGGTAAGCACAATCAAATTCTTCAATCTGTTTGCCCATTTCTCCGTTTGGCTGCCGAGAAAAAGCAGAAAATGAAAGGAAAACCAATACTCGGGATTTCAAAATGCTCGGGTTTTAATCAAAACCTCTAACCCAAGATGAGTTCAATGCTATTGAATCTCATAGCTCAAACCCAATTGATTTCTTAATTTCTCAGTGCCAAATTACACAAAATTTTCAAACTCTGAACTTCTTATGTTGCAAACCCTAGGAAATGCAGTGCGAGCGGCGTCGTCAGCAACACTTTGCGACCCAATCTTTCTAGATTGTTCTCTTCAGGTGCTCTCAGCAGTGAATGTGTCCAAGACTCTCAGGAAAATGACGACCTCAAGAGCAGAATCTTCAGGGTGAGGCTGCCCAAGCGAAGCGTCACCAACGTTCTTCAGAATTGGGTCAGTGAAGGCAACCAAATTACCCTTTCAGAGCTTCGCCATATCTCGAAGGACCTTAGGAAGTCTCAGCGTTACAAGCACGCTCTCGAGGTTGGAAATTTTTCTCTATTTTTCTCCTTTTGATTTTGTGTTTTTTGCACTGTTTGATATTTATATGTTTGGTTGCCTAGGGACGATGGGAAAGCGAAAGCTTGAAACTTAAGAGTAGTTTTTTTCTTTTCCTGGGTATGAATAACATAAGTAGGATTTGTTCTGGCACTGTAAAGGTTGTGGATCTGAAATATTGTTCTGTTTATTTGGAATCTATGGGGCACTTGCATACTTTTCATACGCAAACCAATTCCAATGGGTTTTTGTTGAACAATTCCAATTATTGATTAAATTAACGGAATCACTTATGATAGATTGAATAACTATTTACCTCTGTTCTAGAAAATGGTTGGCTTAGAAAAGGTTTAAAATGATGTCGTGTTAATGCCCAGCATTATGTTAATTCACAGGGTGAGCATTGGAAAACGGATAAAAAAATCACCTGTTTTTAGGCTCATACATTTAAGTAATGTTGAAAGGAAATATGTGAGCACTATGCGTTGAAGCTCTCAGTTTGAAAATAATTTATGACCGGTTTTCTCGTATATCCTTTGCTAGTAAGTTTCTAGGCGAATGTGCTGGAAGAACTTTCATCCCCATATATCTCACAGACAACCTTATGTATGTTTTGTTAATAAGTCTAAGAAATTTTTTTTTTTTTTTCCTGACATAAAACTTTAGTAGGTTGGGCTAGGTGAAGCTGTTGGGTGATGTCAATTTTCATTTTGTTTCATGATACAGGTTTTTATTTCCACAATACCAAGCTGTTAAATGTAGCATTACTTCACAGACTATTCTCTAGACAATCCATATGAGACAATTAGCCTTTCTTACGCTAGGATTAGGTATGCTTTCTCTTTTGATCTTTTTTGAAAATAATTGTTACACCATTTTTTGTCTCAAGAAAGTGACATGCTTTCAAAAGTTTCCAGAAGTTTGAAAAAATCTGGATGCATAAGCTATCGGAAACTAATTGGCAATATAAAAATATGGGGAGGCGTGACAAGGGTTTTGTTTGTGGCCCTGGTGCTTGGGGCAATAGGTTTTGCTTTTAATACTTTAAGTCTGATTTTATTAGTAAATGGTTGGCCAAAGCTCAATCATTTGGACAAGTTTGATCTTGAAGTAGTCTAAAGCTGTGCAGCAAGCAGACTCCCTTCCCCCCCTCCCTCCAGATTAGAGTATTGCTCTGATATGTGTGCCTTTTCTTTTCGTTCTCACTGTATCTAGTTTTCTGATGATTGTTTTGTTTGGAAATTTTATCACTAATTAAGGGACTTAACCAGTGGTTTTAAACAGGGACAAGTTATTGCTAAGAACTGATTGACTGACTAAACGGAGGGACAAGTTATTGCTAATAACCAAACTACTATTTGTTTCTTGTTCCAAAAGATGAACCTTTAGGAAGACAATTAAATTTGATATTCGTATGTCTCTATCAGTTCTCTGTTGAGAATGTAATTGCTAAATATTTAATGGATTCTGTTTTGTAAATTATACAAGCTTGCAGATATCCGAGTGGATGGTCAGCCATGGTGAATATGAGGTATCAGATTCTGACTATGCAGTCCGCATTGTCTTGATGACAAAAGTTTTTGGTGTTGATTCTGCGGAACGCTACTTTGAAGGTCTACCTCTTACTGCAAAAACTACTGAGACCTATACTGCTCTCCTCCACTCGTATGCTGGGGCTAAATTGACTGAAAAGGCTGAGGACCTCTATGAGAAAATAAAGGAGTCTAAACTTTCCCTTAGTGCCCTTACATACAATGAGATGATGACTATGTACATGTCAGTGGGGCAAGTGGAGAAGGTCTCTTTAGTTGTTGATGAACTGAAACGGCAGAAGGTTGCGCCAGATATCTTCACATACAATCTCTGGATAAGTTCATGTGCTGCAACTCTGAAAATTGATCAAGTTCAACAGATTTTAGATGAAATGAGATATGATCTTGGTTTTGGTGAAGACTGGGAGAGATACATTAACCTGACAAATATCTATGTTAGCGTTGGGCATCTTGTGAATGCAGAGTCCAATTCTCTAGTAGAAGCTGAGAAAGGAATCACACAAAGAGAATGGATTACATACGACTTCCTCATTATTTTGCATGCTGGTTTAGGAAATAAAGACAGAATTGATCAGATATGGAAATCCTTGATAATGACGAGACAAAAGATGACAAGTAGAAACTATATTTGCATTCTTTCTTCATATCTAATGCTTGGGCAGCTAAAAGAAGTGGGAGAAGTTATTGATCAGTGGAAGCAATCAACCACTACAGATTCTGTTGTTTCTGCCTGTAAGAGGCTTTTGAATGCATTCACAGACGTTGGATTCACTGAAAAAGCCCACGACTTCAAGATGCTTCTGATTCAGAAGAACTGTGACCCTACAAATTCATTAGAGTAGAACCAAAAATGAGTTCTGTATGAGGTAATGGAACGTGTATAGGCCAACTTTCTGATGTCTGGACCATTTGGAAAAGGAAATAATTAAAAAGTTCTTGCAGATTTTCCTTATACCAAATGACTGAATAAAACGCCAGTATGAAACCGTCATTGAGTTGGTACACGTGCTTCTTGCTTTCCATGTTTAAGTCTTGAAGTATATTGTCTTCATGAAATTTAAAGTTTGTATTTATCTTCCCCATCTTCTGTTTCCTTGGTTCCGATTTCCTGGTACCTCATCTCAAGTCAGGTAAGGTTGCTTTTTAAACTCTTCTGGTTTCCTCATTTTGGTTTTGCACAAAATGTAAGTATGGTACTATAGTTTATGGCAATTACCTGGCCCACAAAATATCAGGATGGCTAGAGAACACATGCTTACAAAAGTAAGTAGCACTTGAACACTTGAAGGTTGAAGCCACTCTAGACTCATGTTTCAGCAACATTGTAACACCATTGTTGAGTATTAGAGTTGAGTGAAATGCATGTGGGTTAGGCCAATTGGCGAGAATAGTGAACCTACTTTCTTGCACCCAATTTTGAGTCCCCCTCCTTTATTGGATTAATTAGAGTAGTTCCATGAATAAATAATATGAAGCCATGGTGAAAGGTAGGGGTTTTGACCAAATAAACCGATGCAAATCGGCGAACCCACTTAACCAAGCTAATCAGTTCGATCTTATTTTCTAAGATTTCAATTTTGGTTCTTAACCACTCCTACTCAGTCCAATTTATAGTTCACAGCCTCCAATATTGTCGATTCAACTTAACCGAACCAACACCACCATAATCAGGACCAAGGGGATTTGAACCCTTGGCCACTCATATAGAATTCCAACACAACTCCACTATGGTAAGTCAGTTTCTTGTGCCCTTGTGGGCTTTAGTTGGGCCTGGCAAGTGGTCTGGCCTTTATTCTTTGGGCTCTTTTGGGATGAGCCCTTTTTGTATTTGGCACCAACAATTTTTATCTCCAATTTTAGCCTAACATCTTAAAGATCATTTGAGTACTTTCTTATTTGGCTGCATCCTTAAAGATTATTTGGACCTTCCCATAAGTAAAAGCACAGATTTGTTTTAGAAGTTCTTCTATTATAAGAACGTTAATTTTTTTATATATGAAAAATCAAAGTGTTTCATGAAAAAGCATTTGGAATCAATTTTAAGTAACTAAAAAAAAACGTTTTTATGACTCATAAGTATTTTAATTTTTCTATCAAACAATGTCAAAAACACTTTTATTTATCAGAAAATGATTTTAACCTTTTGCATGAAGGTTCACTAAATCTTTCTTGGCAGATCTTTTGTCGAAATTTCAAACCATAAACGTGGTGAAATTGAGACATTGGGATTTGAGTGCTGATGTTAGGTTGATATCAAAGACCTTTTCCATAGACTTGAAAAAAGGCTGGGTTAAGTTCTAAATACAACATCGAAAAGCATTCGCACGTAACTTCATGTTTGAGCTAGTATTTTGCTTTTTATCTTATTATGCGGTGCATCCCGTGTCCTTCACACGAAAAGCAATTTTTATAGGTTATTATATACTTAAAAATAATAACACAATGAACGACATGTGAAAAAATTATCCTATATTTTATTGTGATATTAGCCAAAAATAGCAAAAAGTGTTATTTCCATTGCAAAAGAGTTTCTCTACTTAGCTGTACTTTCGAGCTCCCCACAACAAAATGGGAGAAGTTTTTGTCGAACTTCAAGGAACCATCTTTTTAGTCATTCCGAGATTTATTATGGAACTTTTCCAAGAATCGAAGGCCAGACATGGAGGATGATTGGCCCAACTTTAATTCTCGAGTTGCCAGCTTGAATATGCATCGTCTAGTTTATAATTTCATTAAAGGTTGCCATACACTTACGGGCATGGCAATTCTATTTTTTTTAAATTTAATTTGAGTTACTTGAAAACGAAGCATTGGTGGCTCTTTTTCTCTTCATGGTCTTACTTTCATCGTTGAATGCATCGTGTTTATACCCGAATTAAAACCTCCTATGACCACCGGCCACGTGCTCAGAATTGGTATTCATCACTACAAGCCCTTCGGCATGATCCCTACCGAAGCTTGTACATCTTGATTCTTTTGCCCTACGACACGTGTCATGCTCACAATCCTCTCCTACAGTCCCACATCGGAAATATGAGCAAAGTGCACGCCTCCCAAGGCCTATATAAGGAGACCCCTATCCCCAAAAGAGAGGGACAGAAGAACCAATGGTACGCTACCGCTTGATCTGTAATCTGACATTTACTAAATCCGTACTTACTTAAGCATCGGAGAGCCTTCGGTCGGTACCACACCGGTACCCCAGGGTTTTACCGAACGTGTCTTTTTGCAGGAACCTGATCTTCCGAAGACTAACTCCCTTCCGAAGACATAATATCACTAAGTTGGGCGAGCCACGTGTCAAACCACTTTTTCGCATCAACACATCGTATCAAGACAAGTTTGATAGATTCAGTAATAAAAGGAGGAAAGGAAAAGGGACAAAGAATATAAATATTTCATTACAACATAGAAAGGACCATGAACCACAGACTTTTAGCATGAAAGACTGGATTCTGTTGTGACAAATACTGTAATTAACAACACATATGATACATTTGTGACTTGCTTCTGCCAAGCGCTGCCTTGTGTCCTTGACAAATACCAACCGCGACTAACACGAATTCGATGTTATGATTTTATCATTCAAATGTGCTGTATATAAATGATATCTGTGAAATACATCTAAAACTCTCATGAATATGCATTCTATAGACATCAATCACGCGTAGCGTATTTTAGCAAGAAGAACAATATGATGTCAATGTGGCATATTTATATTTAATTAGCGAATACTGTTGAACATGAAATTCCATCTAAAAAAAAATCTTTAGGTAACATGTTGGTGGCCGAAATTTTTGAATGTGCAAGTTGGTCGCTAAATGCCATTATTCCTCATTGTAACAAAAGTTTTCAAAACAAAAAGTTTACATATATGTTTGGCGTTGAACATATGTTCCTTGTAAATGATGTCTTTTGGTATTAAACGTGCATATTTGGTGCCAATAAAATGTTTCTCACGGAAAACATCTTTGTCTGCCATTTGCCTTCGTCTTCGTAGCTAGAAAATGCCTCCCAAAAGTCTCGAGACAATTATTTTTTTTTTTTTGGGGTAACGACATGAACTCTAAAATGACAGAAACTTTCTTTAAAATGAATATTGTAGTTAAGATGTCAAAAGAAACATAATGGAGATACAAAAAAACAATAAAGAATGGCTGAATGAGCTGTTATGGGTGTAGTATAGCACTATTCTCGTGTCCTTAACATATGTGCATTCCCTTCTCAAGAAACGCCAACACAAAGTACACAGAGAGAGAGAGAGAGAGAGAGAACTACTACTAAATCACATCAATCCCAAAATTCATTCATTCCCAGTTGATCTAATGGCAATGAGAAAAGAAGCCTCAGAACTTGCAGAAAGATCCTCCTCAAACCCTAACAAACCTCACCGCCATACCCTCTCTTTCTACTCCCCAAAACTCTCCTTCTATATCTTCTCAGCTTGTGTCACCATCTTCGTTATCCTCCACATCAAAGCCCTCCAAACCGACCAAAATCCCACGTCGTCATTATGGTCCCACAAGCACCAACAGCAACGAGTCACCACCAACACCACCGCCACAATGGCCGAGAAGCTCCGCCAAGCGGTCACATTTCTCCCGCTCAAAGACCTACGCTACGCGGGCCCGGCTGCTCTCCAGGGCCACACGTGGTTCATGAGCTCCATGTACGACAAGCAGGACGAGGAGGGCGGGGCCCAGTACCAGCAGTTCCCCTCGCCCTCCTCCCATGGGCGGCTCCTCTGTCTCAAAGGCCGCGACAACCACGACGGCTCCCGGAACTCCTACGCCCTCGCCTTCCCAGAAGCTCTCCCCCACAACACGACGCTCATGAAAGGCTTGACGTTCGTGTCGTACAACCACTACAACTACGACAACATCTGGCACGGCCAGTCCGCTGTCGTGCCCTTCGTCTCGTGGCACATAAAGAATTCGTGTGCTGTCCCCGACCGGTGGATTTTGTACCACTGGGGGGAGATTAGGGCAAGGATGGGAGTCTGGTTGGGGAGCTTGATGGAGGCTACTTTCAGTGGGGCCCCGCGTGTCGAGGTGTTTGATGACGTGGAGGAAGGGAGGCCCGTTTGTTTTGAGAAGGCTGTGGTGATGAGGCATAACGAGGGTGGGATGTCGAGGGAGAAGAGGTTGGAGGTTTTTGATCTGATGAGGTGCAAAGCGAGATTGTATTGTAATGTGAGCTTGGATGAACAAAATTACAAGAGTACCCATAGTGTGACAAAGAGAATTGGAGTCACATTGTTTATGAGGACAGGGCCTAGGTCGTTCAAAAACGACACCGCTGTGATTGGGATCTTTGAGAGGGAGTGTGCTAAGGTGGATGGTTGTCGGCTCATGGTGGCTTATTCTAATAACCTCACTTTTTGTGACCAGGTGCGCATTTTGATTCAAATCTTTAATCACTTGACGATGGTTTTTAATGTTCATCTTTAACCACACTTATGAATTTAGTCAGTTTGTAATCAATAGGTCTTCGAATCGTTCACTTTAAAAGAAATTAAAATGACTTTTTTTGTTCGTTGATTAAAAAGTTTGAATATTTCTCAGTTAATGAAGGAACATCAATTTTTATTTTCAATTAGATTATGATGCCAAATGAGTGATGATTGAATCATTTGTACTTTCATGTTGTACATAATTGACTCTTTTTTTGTTTGGGTAAGATATTATATGAGTAGTTCATATTTAGTGTTCATGCGTGGGGCAAAGGAATCTTTTATTCTTTTAATTGGGTAGCCGAGTAAGGACCACGTGATTACATTAGAAGAGATGAAAGGCATAATGGAGTGATCAGTAGGAATTTTATATACAAGTCGAGGTCAACAAAGAGGATTTGCTTTTGAAAGAATTTATATTGGTTTAAGGCCATCGAAGTGGGGAGACAGAAGAAGTTTGTGAGTGGAAATCTTGGTGGAGGAGAGGTGTAATTGTAGACAGTATGACTAATTGGTAGTAGATAAAGATACTCTTACGTAAAAGTACATAGAATTATTGGGTCTTTTACGTGAATAGCCTACTCTGATATCATATTAAAATATACATTCAACGCAATACCAATTAGCAATGTACAGAGAGACTCAACTTCTAACCTAGATTACTCTCAATATTTTCCATAAAAACTATGCCTTGTAGATTTGAATTATGCTATTTTTTGCCAGTTTTGTTCCTTTTAAAAGGATTATTCAATTGTTTCTTCCTAATATCTGATTGGTCAATCCAGGTGAAGGTAATGAGCTTGACGGACATTTTGGTATCTCCACATGGTGCGCAGTTAACCAACATGTTCTTGATGAACAGAAACAGCAGTGTCATGGAGTTCTTCCCAAAAGGTTGGCTAAAACTAGCCGGGGTAGGCCAATATGTCTACCACTGGATCGCCAGCTGGTCAGGCATGAGGCACAAAGGAGCATGGCGCGATCCAGATGGTGACACGTGTCAGTATGGTGAAGATGATCGTCGATGCATGTCCATCTACAAGCATGGGAAAATTGGACACAATGAGACCTACTTTGCAGAGTGGACTAGAAATGTTATAGATGAGGTGAAGACGAGGAAGATGGAAGAAGCGAAAATGGCTATTCCAAGTTCTAATGGCTGTTCCTGTATTTAATTAAATTCAACTCAATTCAGTGCAATACATGATATTTTGGTGGTGCCTAAGGTAGCTTAGTACAGGGACGGATCCACAGTGGGGTCAATGGGGTCAAACAACTCTATGGACTCTATAAAAGCAAGGTAGAAGGTCCCTTTGAATTGGGGTGTGACCCTATGAATGGCTGAAGGGAGGAGTTGTAGATACTGAGGAAGAAGAAGCTGAACTGGAAATCTGTTTTTTGTTTTAAAGAAGCTGGCCAAAATGGCGTCGTTTTGGCCCAGCTGCTAATTTTTTTAAAAAAACTCACTGGCCAAAACGCCGTCGTTTTGGACCAGCAGTAACGAATTTTTTTTAAAAAAGACCTGGCCAAAACGACGTCATTTTGGTCCAGGTCTTTAAAAAAAAAAAAAAAGAACAGATTGTATATCTGCTGCACAGACCTTCCTCCCGAGTTTTCATCTCCAAAACACCTATTTTCTAAACCCTCAAACCTAAATCCCCAATATCCACCCCCCACAAACCTTTAACCCTCTTCCCCACCAAGCCTTTAAGCCTCAAATCCTCCATTGTACACTATGACCCTACGACATAAAATTCCTAGGTCCGTCCCTGGCCCTGGCTTAGTACATACTATATTGTGTACACATGGACATCGGTTTTGTTAAAAGCGAAGGAATAACTGAAAGTACTTAAGAAGCGCTTACGTAATGCTTTGCTTTTAATATTTTCAGCTTTAGACGTGATAAACATGGCAGAAATTAATGAGTGATGAGTTACTATTACATTTAGTACGTGTGATCAATCAATTTTTATTATGTTTCTCTCCCTTCATACTCATGGAAATTGTATAAATAGGAACACAACATCCAATCCATACAACAAATTCACAAACAGATAAACAAAAAAAGAATGAAAGCAAAGTAATTAGACATAAATGGATGCAAGGCTATTTGGCTTCATGTTCTTGTCCCTGCTCTTGCTTTTCTCAAGTTTGCGTAAGTCTCTCTCTTTCACGACAAAGTAATTTAGGTTTTTTTATATATAATTTTTCTTGAGTTTTGGTTGATGAAGGAATAGGGGATAGATTATTTTCTCAATAAAAGTTGTGGCGCAATATTGAACGTTAGATCTTATTAATGATTAAGAATCAAGATTGAAGGCATATAGTAATGGTAATTTTGTTTCCAACAAAAAAAGAAAGAAAGTTAAAACTACATTGGTTTTAAGGAGTAACTTCTCCTCAATTTTAAGGAGTCAAGTTTTTTCCTCTCTTTTATTTGTTCATTAGTTACTGACTAGCCCCTCGGCGAGTGTGGCAATTTAATTTTTTTTGTTCTTATTTCTTATTTTTAAATTTTTAAAAAAACTAAGATTTATAATATATTTTTTAATGTTTCGGAGTTGAGTGGAGAGTCTCCTAGGGCAACTACCGAATTTTTTTTTTCTTTTTTCTTTTTAAATTTACTTTAAACAAACTGTGAATGTTCTCATTTATCCTGATTTAATGAAGTGTCTTCTCTTTCAACATATTCATTAACTAAGGGCAGTTTGGGGGATTTTGAATTTTTTTTATGCGAGGGAATTTTGAATATATATATATAGATATATATAGATAGATTATCATTTGCGAGGCAACACACGTAATTATTATTTTTAATATATGTATTAAGGTTTCTTTTTTGATAATGCAGACGACACAACAACGGTCAATGCAGAAAATACAAGTACGATTATAGTAGAAGATACAGCAACAAGACCTGTGGTTGAGCAAAAACTATGTGAGACGTCAGTCCACTGGGCAAAACCACTTTGCAGAAGTGAGGGGATTTGTTTTGATGATTGCAAAAATTGGGGTTGGGAAGGTGGCAAGTGCAACTGGTTTGTTGTCTTGTATTGTGAGTGCAATAAGCAATGTTAATTCATGGGAAAACAGAAAAATATGTGTGATGTAGCAGTGCCTACCATCTTGTCTATGGTATTGAAGTATTTTAATTAATAAATATACATGAATAAACTCATTATCTACTATATGGAAGGTTATTGTCCACACACATGTTTTCCAATCCTTTTTTCATCTAACAAAGCTGTTGCCCAACATTCAAAACAAGCCTTTTATGTTAACGAGGTTGTTTGTGTAAATAATCTCATAGGAAAATATTCGCGAGAGATTCTTTTACCTTTTGAATTTTCTTTTTCATCTTCTTTCTTGCTCTCTATAAAACAGATTGGAGTCAACAGACTACACCGCAAAGACCATTCGATGCCTAAATCAGTTAGATGATGTTTAGAAACATACGAAAATAACGGAAAGGTTGGAGTTTTCTTTCACTGGGAGAGTTGGGTGGCTGGAGCCATGAGGGAGAGAGGAGAGAGAGAGTGGTGAGAGAGAGAGAGAGGGATTTTTTCAGGGTTTCAGAATTACCTCAAGTGTGGTGAGATGCCATCTATTTATAGCCTCTTTGCTTGGCTAGGGTTTGAAGAATAATCCCTATTTAATTAGGATTATTCTTGCCCAAAAATAGGTGAATCAAAGCGATTTGTTGGAAATTGGATCCTTGATTTAGGGAGATATTCCGATCTTAAATCATAGATAATTCCCTAATTAAATAGGATGTAATTAGGGTAATTATATAGTTGACCTAAGGAATATTCCTTTTTCCACGTGTCACCCTCTTATTGATTATCGAAAATATGTGTTTCCACAAATATTTTGCTCCCTAGCTTCTGCATGGTGTGTGTGTGGCATGAAGGAGATATGACATACTTATCGGCTTTCCTATTGCGTTTGGACTTCTTTTGAAGGTTGGGCTCCTTTTGTGAGCTGGGCTCATAACTGGATGAGGCTTTTGATTACTTCTTGGAGTTGGGCTCCTAATTGGAGTAAGTTTTTTATTCCTTCTTGACCAAGGATGACCAACCCTTATAAATACAAGGCCTCCTCTTCATTACTCTTCATCTTTCAAACTTATATTCCTCTACTTCCTAACTTGTGAGAAAGATCTAGGAGAGAATTGCTTGTTGAGGAGAGAAGTTGCCGTGCACAACAAGGTAAGTTGAAAAAATATTTTTTTGTCTTTATTTTTCTGGGCTTCTCGGCCAGGACCAGACGGCTGGTTGTCACTGGGACGGTTGGCAACGGCTAGTGCAACCGGTGGCAATTGTGGCGGCTGCTGGAGGCATCGAATGCTGTTGTTTCTAATTTTTTTTTTTTTTTTTTCGTGTTGTGTTGAAGCTGAGACCATGAGGCAGAGCCAAAGGAAGCGTTGCAGCTTGACATGAGCTGAGCCGAGTTGTGAACTGTATGTGCTGCACTTGCAGCCTAGGCAGTGCTAGCGAGGAGGTTCTGACGGCATGGGCCCGTGCTTGCTGTTTGGGCCGTGTGTTTCTCCTTCCCTTTTTTGTTCAATCGTAAATTAGGGTTTTTGACTTGTTAATTTCTTCTTTTCTGCAACTATTCAACCATCATGTGATCTAACGACGGAAGCTAAGTGTCTGGTTCGCAAGTGCCTTTGTACCTGTGGCGTGATTCTCAGGTTCATAACATGAAGTTAATGGAAAACTTGCATCGCATCACGACTGAGGCTCAATTTCAGAAGTGGCGTACTAGTTTTGCTTATGTCATACCGAATAATGTGCATGTCAGGTTGGCGGAACCTTCGACCGATGATGTGGTTCGCGTGGACCTGAATGATCTGGACGTGAGGATTATCACATTTCGCCATTTTTACTTATCCTTGGGTTTCAAGTTTCCCATGTAAAAGTTTTTCAGGAAGGTGTTTCATGCCATAGAGTGTGCTCCAAGTCAGTATACTTTGAACGTCTATCGGGCGGTCATCTGCTTTGACAACCTGAATTGCTTTTTCAAGTTAGGCTTGACCTTGCAGGAGTTTTTCTATTTCTTCGAGGTGAGACGTTGAGAGAAGTATGCCTAACTTCGTGCGCGCAAGGAGAAGCTTAAAACCTATGATATACCCTGCAAAGATGCCTGCCTTAGACCTGGTTCGTCTATTGAGAAATATAGGGCTGCTGACTTTCTTCATAGGAGTTCAAGTCGTTTGTATCAGTCAAAGGATGAGGATCGAACTGAGAAGGCTGCTCTTTTGTCTGGAAAGTGTGCGCCATCTGCCAAATTATGAGAGGTCAAGCATGGAGCTGATCCAACATCGTATACTCCCTTCGAGGCAAGAATGGTTGTGGCTAAGAAGGCCAGGGAGTCATCTGCTCAGGTAAAAGGTTCAACAAGTGCACAAACTGATGGCCTAAAGGTTGACAAGCTTAGGTCTGCTGGGGATGTGAGCGTGTCTAATCTGCTCAAGACGAACTTCCTGTCAAGCTTGTTTGCTTGCCCCAAATTGGTTGATCATCTACGTCAAGCTAGAAATCTTGGCACATTTTCGAGCCTTTCTCTAGAGAAGCAGAATGATGCAGTTACCGATTTGCTTCAAAAAGGGGTGAGTTCTGCTGCTGAAGCTATTCGGAGTTCGTCTCATGTTGCCCCCTCTATTGCCTAGCTCGAGCAGTTGGAGAAGAAGAATGCTGATTTGACCGGCATGCTCTCGGCTGAGCAGACACGCCATAAGACGGAGATGTCTGTCTTGAATAAGGATATGTCCCTGCTGAAGAGTTCACTTGGTTTGAAAGATAGTCAACTTGACTCTTCTACTACCGCCCTCCATGAGCGAGAGGAGGCCTACCCCCGTCTCAAGTATGAATTTGCTAACATGACCCACAGTTATGACAAGTTGATAGCCAAGTGCAACGCTTACCGAGAAGCTGCCAAGGGATCGAAGTTTGAAGCTGTTGTTGGCACTTACAAGCTGGGTTATCTGGATTGCAAGAGTGGAGTCGCTCCTTGTCATTCTATTGAAGATGAAGATGTCGAGCTATTTTGCCCGGAGATGCCCCGTGCTCAAGATGAATTGATTAATACTGTGGATATGGAGGCAATGGAAGAGCAAGTAGTTGAGGAGAATGAAGCCAAAGAGGGCGCAATTGATGAGGTAGAGGCTAATGCTATAGAGCAGGTGGCTGCAGCTAGTTAATAGAAGACTGTAACTAATGAGTGGTGACCGCAGCAGATGAGTAGGTGACCGAGTCGAATGGGACCATCAAGGACATAGCTGATCAGGTGGGAGCTGAGGAGGTTGCTGGCCAAGGGGCATCTGCTGGAGTCTCGCAGTAGATGAAGACTGTTTATATTTTTCTTTCTTTGTTGCTTTATTTTTCTTTAAGTATTAGTCTTTGTTGACCATCCTTTTGTTGTTGAACTCGGGCCGGTTGGCTGCTTTGCTATGAAAATTTCAATTTACTTTATAACTAAAATTTGTGTTAAGTCTGTAGACTGCTTGAGTGGATAATTGTGCAAGTTGTATCTTGGACAGACCAGTTGGCTGCTTAGTTGGGCAACTACAGCAGTCGCGTCTTGGGTGGACCTTTTGGCCGCTTGGTTGGACGACTGCTTAAGTCGCCTCTTGTTAAATGAATATTCAAGGTCTTAGAACTGCCGACGCTTAAGTTAGTGTATGGTCTCAGGGAGATGCAGATTACACTGAAAATGTGGAGCTTCCCATGCCTTAGTCGGCGGATAGTCTCAAGAATATTCAGATCATGTGGAAAGGATGGGGGGTTCTGTTAAGGTACTGAAGAACCTCTCAAATTCATTGTCTTTTTGGCTAGGTTAACTAGTTAACCAATTGCCAAGTTAGTTATCATGTGCTCAGGGGTTGAACATCTCCTAGAGGATGCTAAGATGTTTACGCACCCTTACGAAAAGAGTGCCTTCCTCTAGCAAATGTGAAATGTTTACCCATCCTTACAGAAAATGTGTATTCCTTTGGTGAGGGTGATTATTTCTCGAACACTACAACTCGAAAAATATCAAAAGTAGCTTTTTCTTTAACTGAAGTGGAAAGGGCTCAATCGTCTATTTGGAACCAAGCTGGTAAGCGGAAGTTTCATGCATAGTACCTTCAGAGGTGATAGGCATTCCATTGTCTCGTAACTTCTTTCCTTTCCAATGTATTAAGTGCATAGCTTTCTCTGCCCCCAAGTCGGCTGACCACGTAAAGGCCTTCCCAACTAGGCTTCATTTTTTTCGATACTTTCCTTTGTGCTATTATAAAGGATTTTCTGAGCACAAGGTCCCCAGGTTGGAATTGTTTAATCTTGGCTCACTTGTTGTAGAAAGACATCAAGTGCTGCTAATAATTTGCAACTCGAACAATGGCTTTTTCTCGTTCCCCCTCGATCAGGTCGAGGTTGAGCTTCATCTGCTCGCAGTTTTGATCTATGATGCCCACCTCGACGCTCTTAGATAGAACGGTGATATGAGGAGGAATGATTGCTTCAATTTCATAGCCAAGGAAAATAGGGTTTCGCCGGTAGATCTCCTTTTGGTAGTGCGATAACCGCATAGGACTCCGAGCAACTCATTGACCCACTTTCCCTAAGGGTCTTCCAATCTTTTCTTTAGGCATTCCAGCATGATCTTGTTGGATGTTGCCTGGCCATTGCCTTGCGCGTATCTCAGAGTTGATAAGGGTTGTTTGATGCCATACTTTGCAAAGAATGCGGTGATCTACTACCCAATGAATTGTGATACGTTGTGAGTGACCAGTGACTATAGGCAGCCGAACGGGCATATGATGTTTCTCCAAATGAATTGTTCCACGTCGGCTTCTTTAGCAGAGGATAGAGCTTCTACCTCAATCCATTTTGTAAAATAGTCGGTGGCCATGATCATCATCTCCTTCTTGGCATGAGCTAATGGCCCATTGCATGAATAGTCATGGGTTGTTCTGTGGATAGTACACTTCAGCAGATAGACTTGGAACTGTCTTGTAGCATTGGCATCGATCACATCTTTTGACATACTCCGTAGAGTCACGACATATGGCTGGATTGTCATGACGAGAGGTTGCAGCCTTAGTTTGGGTTTGAAGCCCAATCCTGGCTATGAAGGTGTAAGGGTGTTCCATGGCTCCATCCGTAAGGTCGTCTGGTGGAATTGATGTTCCGGCAGCAAGGGCATGAGGTAGGTGGGTGCTCCCAACTGTGGGGCCGTGAGGCAAAGATGAGGTCTTGGTCACGGGGCCGTGAGGGGAAGGATTGGTGCTCATAGCAAGGGGGCCGTGAGGTGGAGCCGTAGTCTTAACCATGGGGTTGTGAGACGTATAGATTGAGTCATTGCGAATATCGTGCTTCTCGTACATATGCTTCCGGTCATGGTTGCTCAGAAGGCCTTGAATGAAAAGTGGATGGCAGGAATCAGATTTCTTAGATTTGAGAGCAACGCGTTGAATATAACTCGATACTCTTAATGAAAGCACCAATTTGTTTGTGCAAATAATCTCACGGGAGAATATTCGCTAGAGATTCCTCTACCTTTTGAGCTTCCTTCTTATTCTTCTTCTTCCTCGCTCCCTGTAAAATAGATTGGAGTCAATAGACCACTCCCGGGATGTGTTAGCGAAAGGCCCTCCGATGCCTAAGTCAGTTAGATGATCTTTGGGAAGATACAAAAATAACGAAAAGGTAGGAGTTTTCTCTCACGGAGAGAGCCAGTGGTTGGAACCTTAGGGTATAGAGGAGAGAGAGTAGCGTGAGAGAGAGAGAGAGAGAGAGAGAAAGAGGGATTTTTTTCTAGCAAAAATAGGTGATAGGATAAATAAAAGAGATTTATTGGAAATCGGACCCTTGATTTAAGTAGATATTCCTATCTTAAATCAAAGATAATTCTCTAATTGAATATGATTTAATTAGGGTAATTAGTTGACTTAAGTAATATTCTTTTTTCCACGTGTCACCCTCTTATTGGTTGCCAAAAATATGTGTTCCCACTGAGGTCTAGCCTAGTGAAAAATAGTATTGACTTGTAGATCAGTGATTCTAGGTTCGAACTCCTATAACACTTTGGTAGTGTGCGAAAAACCCCCCTTTCCCATTTATTGTTTAAATTATTGCTTGTATTCAATTACCATCGTTTTCGCAACTTTTTCAAAATGGACATCAAAATGACTATTTTGGATCATCTTGTCAAAAAAGGCACCAAAATGCCCAAATTTTGGATCATTTTGTCAAAACAAGCACCAAATCGCTTCCTAAACTATAGCCTATTTTTGGGCAATAGGTATAATTGTTGCCAAAATAGTGGTATTTTTTTAATACAAATGATAGTCTAAACTACAAAGGGGAGGAGGGCTTTTCTTAGACACACACACCATGAGGGTTCAAATTCGAGACTATTTATATGCAAGTCAATGCCATTTTCCTGTAAGCAAGACCTTGTTGACAGATCAATAATATTATAACTACATAAGATGTTCAACCAAAACAATTATACTATTTCAAATTTAAAAAAAGAATTCAAAATTTAAAACAAAGGTTATCTAAAAACTAGTATGCTCAACAAAAGCTCAAGAGCAGCATGGATCAAGTCAAAGATCTAAAGTCATGTCCACAAGCCCAATCCATTTTATATTATACAATTATAAAACTATCAATGTGAGACTAGTTTTGTATTTGTTTACCCCAAATCTCGTACATCAAAGGTAGGTCAGAGATTGTGTTATTTTAAAAGCGTGTCACAATTAGCAGCGCAAACCCTAATAGACTTGAATAAAACTGATTAACTTATGTGCTAAGAAACCTAACTTCTAATTAAACAATTTCGCATTGAATAGGGAATGGATTCAATATGAATTCTTTTCTATGCCTCAAGATGAATAAGAACTTTATTATTTCTTTATTATAAAGCTAGGAATATGAAATAATTTATGGAATTTCCAAGCTGTTGATAACGGGTTTTGGGGCCTCAGGCCCAAAGACATAGTCGATCAACATGAGTCGTTCTATAAGGGCAAGTCCACCGCATGTGAATTACTTGGGCATGAGGGAGCACAATGACCAAATTGCAGCTCCAGTGCGCCAAGTCTAGTCCAGGCAAGGGTTGGGTCCTACAAGCCCAGGCAAGCCCACGGGTAAATTCTGCCTGAGCTGCTGCCTGGGCAAAATGACATAATGTAAGATCCCACATCAACCAACGGAGAGGGGGTGATGTGCCTTATATGTGCACACCCGCATCCATCTAGCACGAGGTCTTTTGGGAGCTCACTGACTTCGGAGTCGTAGGAACTCCGAAGTTAAGCGAGTTGGGGGCTAGAGCAATTCCAGGATGGGTGACCCACTGGGAAGTTGCTCGTGAGCTCCCAAAAACAAAACCGTGCGGGCAGATAGGGGGCCAAAAGCGGACAATATCGTGTTACGGCGAAGCCGATCTAGGGATGTGACAATTTGGTATCAAAGCCACTCTGCCATGTGGTGCGAGTGTGCCGACGAGGACGTCAGGCCCTTAAGGGGGTGGATTGTAAGATCCCACATCAACCAACGGAGAGGAGGTGAAGTGCCTTATATGTGCACACCCGCATCCATCTAGCACGAGGCCTTTTGGGAGCTCACTGGCTTCGGAGTCGTAGGAACTCCGAAGTTAAGCGAGTTGGGGGCTAGAGCAATCCCAGGATGGGTGACCCACTAGGAAGTTGCTCGTGAGCTCCCAGAAACAAAACCGTGCGGGCAGAGATCAGAGCCACTCTGCCGTGTGGTGCGAGTGTGCCGACGAGGACGTCGGGCCCTTAAGGGGGTGGATTGTAAGATCTCACATCAACCAACGGAGAGGGGGTGATGTACCCTATATGTGCACACCCGCATCCATCTAGCACGAGGCCTTTTGGGAGCTCACTGGCTTCGGAGTCGTAGAAACTCTGAAGTTAGAGTTAGGGGCTAGAGCAATCCCAGGATGGATGACCCACTGGGAAGTTGCTCGTGAGCTCCCAAAAACAAAACCGTGCGGGCAGAGAGGGAGGCCCAAAGCGGACAATATCGTGCTACGGCGGAGCCGATCCTGGGGTGTGACATCCCACATCAACCAACGGAGAGGGGGTGATGTGCCTTATACATAATGCTGATGTCATAATAACGTCAGCAACCAAAAAAATTTGAAAAAAAAAAAACCAAAAATTCCAATTTTTTTTATTTTATAAATACCTAGCCATATTCTTTACTTCTCAAACCAAAAACTCTATACAAATTCATCTCCTCATATCTCATTTGAATAGTAATTGCCTTTACCATTGCCTTTTGGGGTGGAAACAAAAAAAGGTAAGAGCTGCCACTATTCATGTGGATAGTGACAAACCTTGCCTTGCTTTTGCCTTACCCTTACCCTTTGGTGTGGAGGTGCTCTAATAAGGGCCTTAGATAAGACCCTTACTACAGAATTCTAACGGTCGACAGAGTCTGTAAAATAGGGTACCCGCTTTCTCACTTTTTCGTTGGCTAAAAAAGTTCTCTACATGTACCCCAAAAAAAAAAAAAAAAAAAAAAAAGAATTTTTCTATTTAAACCTCGCACTTCTTTTTGTTCACCTCATCTTCTAAGTTCACTCTAACTTCTAATTCAAATTTTCACAATTTCTAAGAAAACCTCACTATCTTCCCAAACTACCCTTAAAGACACACACAATAGGAAAAAAAAATAAAAAACAAAAAACTCATCAACCTCACACTCCACACCCCACACTTCACTATCTTGCCCCTTACCAGTCTAAATTCACCTCAAGCTTACATTACTTAAAGAGATAAAACATTCCAATAGAAGGCTAAACCCAAATATTCTAATGGAAATTTTATTTAACATAGCCCCGCTTCTCTCCTAAGCATAACATCATGTCCTTAATATTTTTTTGTAAAAAAGGATTTTATCAATGACATTGGGAAACATTGTAACATTAGATTCAGCAAATTGTTTTGATAGGAAACATTATATCTGAATCATGATTCCAAAATCATCAAATTCTACACTTTCAAGATAAAACCCTACTCAAGTATCTCAAATTCCAAAACCAAAAACTGCATGTATCCTCTGGAAAATAAGATCCTGCCATCCTCTCTCCGTATTCTCCGCCGCAGTCGCATTCCCATATCTGCATTACCAAAGTCTCCAAAACAAACCAATCAACTTTGCATAGAAGAAAACAATAAAACTCACATACTCCCAATCAATCAAACTAAAACTGAAAAGAACCCATTAATTAAAAGTTCAAATCAAAACCAACATGTCTTTCTCATGAATATGAAGAGTTCTGGGGTGTATAAATGTATTAGGGTTAAGTATTAAGTTAGATGACATTTTTTGTTTTTTACACAATAATAAAACTTAAGAATTTAATTATTTAAGTATTGGGTATAAAAAAAATGTGTGAGGTTTAAATAGAAAAATTAAAAAAAAAGATTATAATAAAATACATATTAAAAGACTATGAGTAGATCTCTCGAAGACTCTATATTTTTTTATTTCTTTTATGTGAGTGAACCGCTCAAAAACTGTCCTAAAGTGTTGATCCAAAAAGGGGCATTACGACAATTATCTATTATCTGCATTATTGGACTCTCACCTCACCTCCATCCCAAATTGCCGATATCATCTCTCTCTCTCTCTCTCTCTCTCTCTCTCTAGCTATCTCCATGGCTGCAACAGGTCCAACGTTCAATATCCACTACTCTTCACAAGTTCCCCATGATCAGCCAGCCAAACTGATGACCAGCATCAAAAAGCTTGCAGAATCACCAGGCATCACCTTCATCCCTCCCACTTATACCTGCACAAACAATCCCCATGATGACCTGGCAGCTTTGATAGATACAGAGTCAACGATCCCCACCGTTGACTTTTCTCTCCTCACATCTGGCACTCCCCAACAGCGCTCCCAAGCCATCCATGACCTTGGCAAAGCCTGCCAGGACTGGGGCTTCTTCTTGGTACTATTTTAATTACAGATGGGAATTAAATTGTTGAATTAAATTTTAATTTCTTTTTTTCCATATGTCAATGACATAGGTGATCAATCATGGTGTGCCAGAGAGTCTGATGAAGGCGATCTTGGAAGGGGTACAAGGGTTTTTTGATCTGACGGAGGAGGAGAAGCACGAGTTTGAGGGGAAGCATGTACTGGATCCAATCAGGTGTGGGACCAGCTTCAATGCCTCGGTGGACAAGGTGATGTTTTGGAGGGATTTTCTCAAGGTTTTTGTATATCCTGAGTTCCACTTCCCCACTAAACCTGCTGGCTTCAGGTACAATGTTTTGTTTTTTTTTTTCATACAAGTAATATTTAAAGAGAGGAGAATCGAATCTAGAATATTGGAATTTATTTTTATGAGTTAAATCAGGGGCAAAAATTACTTGCTTTACCTTATAATTAAAGGGGATATTTTTGTTCACCACTTTAACTCAAGGTGTATATTTATCATTCTTCTCAATACTTAATACGAGTCTATAAGCATAACCATGATTACATAAATCAGAGTAAAAAGTTAATTATAGTTAGAGCTATAAACACGTGTCAAATATCAAGAAGGGTGGTAAGCATACATCTTGAATTAAAATGGTGAACAAAAATATATCGATCCTATAATTGAATGGATTCTAAACCCTTGAAAAATCATAAATTTGTTAGGACAAGTTTCGTAACATGTTTTCGTTTTTATTTTATTTTAATTTTTAATTAAAGACAGAGAAGATATAGGAAAGATACTGCATGCTAGGCTGAACACATGATGTGTGAGAAGCAATAATCCAAAACAAAGTCGAAAAACCACTTCCAAAACCTCTGAAGGAGTGCGATTAAGTACCACCATTTAAAACAAAAATTCTAGCAGCCATCCTCGTAGGCAAATAAGCTTGAATTATCCCCGGTCGATGTACTACGAACATAATTATACACTTCTGATATGTTTACTTACCTAAAATAGATATGAGAAGAAATATTATGATTCATGACTTCCCCTACATATACGAACATATATAAAACCAAAAAAGTATGTTAACTTCACATTAAATATTTAAAAGAAAGTACCTGTGATGATGAATTTAGTGAAACGGGTTTACCTTTTGTTTGCTTTAGTGAACTTGCATTAGAGTACTGCAAAAGAACGCGACAAGTGACAAGAGAACTCCTGAAAGGAATATCAGAGAGCTTGGGATTGGAAGCCAGCGACTTAGAGAAGTTCTTGAATGTTGAGTCAGGCTTGCAGATCTTCATTGCAAACCTTTATCCTCCATGTCCACAGCCAGAGCTTGCCTTGGGAATGCCACCTCATTCTGATCATGGCCTCTTGACCCTCCTTATACAAAATGGCATTAATGGCCTTCAAGTGCAACACAAGGGTAAATGGGTCAATGTCAATGCCATGCCCAACTCCTTTCTTGTTAACACTGGTGATCACCTGGAGGTAAAGTTTCTCTCACAAATTCTTCATTTCTTTGACTAAACATTTGTTGCATTTGTTGTTCCAAATTTAGGGACTTAGATGACAATATAAGGTTAAACGGGGTTTGGGACAATCACAATTTGCATATGGCGAGATTTGAATGAAAAAAAGGAAATGAATGAGTCGTAATTGTTTCAAATGTACTGGATCTAGTTACTTCAAATACATTCAATCTAATGTAACTAGTTTTTGTAGAAAATTAAGAAAAACACAACATAATTATATTTCAAATTTTTTAAATGTGGGTAAATAGCACTCCGATAATCTCCACGTGCACTCCAAATTGAAAATGTTAGAATTTTTATGGTACTAACAAGTCATTTTGGTCATTTTAGTAAGTAAAATGGTACTAGCAAGTCGTTTGAGAACACTTCACAATGTCATCTCATGATCTAAATTGTTTCGTTTTTTAAGTAACCTAATTAACCTCCACAATTACAGCTCACTCTTTTTCCTACATATTTTAGATTTTTAGCAATGGGAAGTACAGGAGCAATATTCATCGAGCAGTGCTGACCAACAAAGCTACAAGAATATCCCTTGCCACTCCAACTGGTCCATCTCTTGAAACAGTAGCTACGCCTGCACCCGAGCTCATAAACAATGAAAACCGAAAGCCAGCATATATTGGGATGAAGTATAAAGATTACTTGGAGCTTCAACAAAGCAGCATGCTTGATGGCAAATCCATCTTGGATCGTGTACGGGTTTCAAACTCTGAATAAATCGGTGGCTGCTCTGTCTGGTGCTTCTACAATTATTGTGCTTAATTAATTAGTACAATGCTCTAATAAACCAAAGTTGTAATATCACCAGAACAAGTTTGTCAAATGTAAGCAATATCCAAACTTGTATGATTATAAACATTTTAGAAAATGCTCCTTATCCCTCAAGTTTGTATAATGGGGTATAATGGTAACTAGATCGACATTAATTGCTGTAGGAGTGGAGCTCATAAGGTGAAATGCAAGAATTGATGGAAACAACTTAATGAATAGTGTGGTTGGGACTTTCATTACTGTGGACTACATGTGTCGATATGTTCGCTTATAAGAGCATCCACAGTTAAGGAGTGTATTATCAGAGGTGTAAAGTAATTTTTACATTTCTTTTACATCTCTGGGGATGTAAATAATTTTTTTATTTATGTTAATTTTTTTGTGTGTTTTTTTTAATGTATTAACATTTTTGAATTAAATATATGTGTATTAGGTATATTTTATTTTTTCAAATAAATGGACCTAAAAAAATTTAAAGGGTGATTTTATTTTAACCCCGTAATTTGCTCTTTTGACCCCATACTAATTTTAAACATAAATAACATATTTTACCCTTGTATGTAATTACCGTTAAGGGCAAAAAATATTTAAAATAAAAATTAAATTTGCTCATTACACTCCACATACGTTCCTGCAACCCTAGTCATACTTTTTTCTCAAATCATCATGTTCTTAGAACCCTAACAAGGTTTATACGCTTATATTGGTGAAAACATACCTAATATTTATTCACGAAGGGTGAGATTGAAGTTAGTGAGGCTTCGAATGAGGTATGAGTTTATTTTTTGGCGTTTTTCAAGTTTAGGGTTGCATGGTGGTAGCTGGTTACGTGCAACACACTAGTACTGAACGTAATAGGAAAATTCGGTGGAATGCCACTGAAACATTGAACTTATTTCGGCTGTGTTTGACCAGCCGTTAACTTAAGATGTAGTGGAGGTCCACCATAATGTGGAAAGGGGTTCAATGTCGTATGACCGAATTTTACCTATTATTTAGTGGCGAGAACCGAAATATATTTGTTTTTTCAGTAATTTGTTGTCGACCACAAATTTAATGCGAACTATTTTGACTGAAGGAACAAAACCAAGGTGACGCCGCTATTGAAGACAACAATGTTGGAATAGAATGTATGATGGACTATAGTGATCAATTCACAACTTACGAGGTACTCATTTTGAGTATCTTTTTTTTTTTTTTTTTTTTGGGTTTGAAATCCTTTTTTGTTTTTTTAAAATGGCATTAAAGTTTCAAATTTGAACTTAATAACATGAGTTTAATGTGTATATATTCAAAGGTAGAGATGCATTAATTAGATGAGCTCGTGTACAAGGAAAGATGAATAATATCGTAATTGTAATTAGAAGGTCTGATTCTGGAGGTGAAGGCAAGAGGAGATCTCGAGTAATACTTGCTTGTGAGAGGAACGGTAAATATGAGCCTTGCAAGTCTAGTGAGACAAATGGTGTAAGGTCGGATGCAAATGGTGATACGAAAAAGTGTTCGAAGGACACTGGTACTAAGAAATGGGGATGCCCATTCTTGTTAAAATGTGTCAATATTGATGATATGGATGATTGGAAGTTGGAGGTTGTGTGCGGAGTACATAATTTGCTCATAGCGGATTTTTATAACAATCTTAAGGCTCGTTTGGTATACCATATTAGACTCTGGATAGGAGTAAATAGTCCATGTCAGTTGTTTGGTGTCAACTTGTATTATTTAATTACTTAACTATTTAAAAAGGTTTGGGCTTTTAATACTCTTCTTTCCTGACTAACTAATACAACTTACACACCTCGATTTAGATAATACATGCTTAATTATAAGGCTTGGAAAAAAAAGAACACACGTGAAAGATCAGACGCTATATTTTCATCTTCTTCTCGATTACTCTCTCTCTCTCTCTCTCTCTCTCTCTCTCTCTCTCTCTCTCTCTCTCTCTCTCTCTCTCTCTGGGTGACTGTTTGTGGAAAACACAAATTAATAATTTGTGTGTGGTGGTTTTTTTGTTTGAATTTCGGATACCCAAGTTTGCAGCTTTGCTTAGTGTTGAAATTTGTTCTTGCCCATTTATGTTGTTTCGATTCAAAGCTCAGCCATACAAGTTTGGTTCTCAATCCTATTTTAATTTTTTAATTGGTGGGTCAATATAATTGGCTCTCGATTCAAAGCTCAGTCAGATTCCAAATTTTTTTATATATTAATTTTTTGGTCAAAATCTCATATTCTAAATTTTGACTTGGGGGGTTTTGCATCAATGATGTGGTGGCCCAGTGAGGAAGACAATGAAGGAAGCAGATATAGGGAAGAGAGAATTGGGAAAGAGGTTTCTTGTTTTAGTATTAGGCAGCCGTTAGATTTCTGTCGGATCTCTCCGTTAATTGCATACGTGGCATTCTGGGTTCCACATTATTTAGTTTTTTAAATTTAAATTGATTAAAATATGAATAAAATAATTTTTTTAAAAGTTAAAAAGAGAAAGAAAAAAAAAGATTGGGACCCACCGACTCAAAACCAGCACTCCCTTCCTCTCCCCCACCCCAGGTTTCTTTCTCCCCCATTACCACCACCTGCACCACCTCTCCCTCACAGCCTACACCGTCCACCCTCCCCACAGCCCCGACTTCCACCAAGCCACCTCTCCCATCACCGCAGCTCCCTCGCATCCCCCACCCTCCCCATAGCAAGCCACCCCTCCCATCACCACAACTCTCTCCCTCTCTCTCTCACAATTTCGAGCCCACCATTATTACCTCACCCAAAAAACCAGAAAAACAAAGGCACACTTTGAATTCCAATTCCAATCCGACCAAACCCCAAAACCTACACACACAAAAAATTGTATTTTCAGGTTCTGAGACTTTAGAAAAAATGTCGGAGATGGCAAACAATTTCAGGTAAACAAAATTAACTCTTACCTCCTCTGTTATGATCCCAGTAGGAGCCAACTACCCACCATTCCATTCCAGTACAAAAATAAGAAGAACAAATCAAAGCATTAATTACTGTTCTTAGCCGTTCTCCCTCTTCCTGTTTCTTTGTTGCCTCCACCATCCAAAGTTGCCTTCCCAGGACAGATTCCAGCGACTGCCATCTGCATTCACATGGATCTGCAGCCACACCCAACCCACCGAATCCACATTTCAAATTGACAACTACGAGAGATCGTGAGTGCAAGGTTCAAATTTGAGGTGGGTTTAGAGGTTATAATCTGAAGATTGGTGATGGGTGTCTAGAGAAGATTTGAAGGGAGACGGAGGGAGAGAAGGCACTGGGCGGAGATTGATGTGGTAAGGCTTGAATCTGGGGCAGGTTTTGAGGCTGCGATCTAAAAACACAGATCGGGAGGAGAAAGAGAGAGAGGAGGTGGAGATGGGGAGAGAGAGAAAGGAAGTGGATGATGGAGGGATATGAGGTGGAGGTGGAGAAAGAGAAAGAGGAACTGGGCTGATTTAGATGGTGGAGGGGTATAGGAAGTGGTGGTGATGGTTGAGAAACAGTGAGGGAGAAAATAGGTGGCTGTGGTGATGTCAGAGAGAGAGAGAGAGAGAGAGAGAGAGAGAGAGAGAGATTTATTTATTTTATGGTTTTTAATATTTTATTTATATTTTAATTAATTTAAAATTAATAAATATTGAAAACTGTGGGACCCACAGTGCCACGTAGGCAACTAACGGAGAGATCTAACAGAAACCCTAACGGAGGAACCACATTGTAACAAATTTAAAAGACTGAGGTATGTGATTGTTAAAATTGAAAAGATATGGACTAACATGCATTAAGGATGTAATTACAGGGTACTAAATTGTAAGTAACCCTTTTTTTCCCATAGTTTATATAGCTGGTTGAACTCCAAAACATTGAGCTATAATAATAATACCACGTAAATTAGTTTGAAGGTTTTTTTTTCAAACCCTAGCAGTAATTGCCCAAATATTATAGATATTATGTTGCAAAAACGGGTAGAAAGGTTTATGAGATTTTATTGCTATTCTAATGTTTTAAATTTAATTTTGAAGTAGCCAATAGTAATAAAATCCTTAGCTAGTTGGCTCATAGATACAATAGGGGAGCATTTTTTCTTACTACCTTAACCTAATGTGTACCATCACCACCCATCTTAACAATTGACACATCTCCTTGAAACTAACTGTAGTTAACACTTTATTTTTAATTCTTTTAAATTATTTCAAATCAAAAAATAAACTAATAATTATAATAAAATAACATTTAAAACAAAAAAACAAAAACCCTCTCTCTCTCTTCCTCTCCCCTTTCCTGACCAGCCCACCTTAAGCCCTATTCTTTATCACTACAGCTCACCCCTCAGCAACCCTAGCCACCATGCCCCTCTAGCAACCCCTCCCCCACCTCGTTCACCCTCTCCACCATTGCTTAGAGATCCACAAGAGGCTTCATCCTCCAATCCGTCATCAAAGCCTGGTCCGTACTTAACAAACCCAACCCTCTCTGCGAGTTGCGAAAATACATGTTGTCAAATTTGGCCGGGCTCATGATGTCGTTGAAGGTCGGCACTGCGCAGAGCTTCTTCGACCACTGCGAGAAATTGGGATTGGCTGGGTCAATGTCGGAGGACTTGCTGAAATTGAAGATATGGTTGCTGAACTCCATAAATTGTTGTTTCCCTCTTTTCGGCCGAGACAACTGACAGAATGAACTTTTGATCCTTCTTCTTTTGAGTGCAGGGCGTGCCACCACCAAGCCCCGAATTTGGGTTTGAATGGAATGTGAGTAGATGGATATGTTGCGTCCGAGATCTAACTTTAATCAAACGATTGTTCGGCCGAGCAAGGAACCTCATCACGGCCTAGGTTCTTTCACTACCTCAGGGTCAAGGCTTTATGTGAGCGACCAAATGATGTGGAGTGGGTGGAGATGAAGATTAAAGGTGAAACGTAATGAAACGAAGAACAAGTGCATAAATTAAAGGTGCTTAAACTTAAATATAATTTAAAGACAAATGTGTAAAGTAAAATGCGAAAAATTAATAACGTAAAGACGAGAATTAAAGTGCGACAAAATAAATAAAAGCGATAAGTAAAGCAAGAACGAAATGAAAGCGATAAGAAAGATAAAGTAAAATGAACTTGAAATTAAACTTAATTGAAGTGCGATAACAATGAAGAGTAAAGCAATTGAAATAAACTTGAATTGAAATGACAAGAAAATATAAATTGAACGAAAATTTAAACTTATACTAAGAAAAGGAAGAACTCGCTACACTAAGTGCATGAAAAGTAAAATCCTAAGTCTAGTAAAAGAAAAATGCGAGACGAAAATAGGTTTGTTTGTCTGATGTTGTGTCTGATGTCTTCATCGAGATTCATCCATTCCAAGCCCGGCCGTAATTTTCCAGATATGTCCAGCCGCACCATCACTCAACACGCCCAGCCGAGATCTCCAACACCCCAGCCCGCGAACTTCTCCAATCCTGGCTGATATTTCCTGCTCCATTCAAACTGCCAGGCCGCACCTTGTATGGCCCAGCTTTTTCCGGCTATGCCCAGCCATTTTGTAAGCTCAGCTCTGCTAACGAACCCTGGCCGCTATATCTGCCATTGAGAAGCCCAGCCGACTCTTTTAGCCACGCCCCGCCGAATCTTCAACTCCAACCTAGCCGTGCCCTTTCAATTCCTAGCTCGGCCACTATTCTTCTCGTGCCTAGTCAATTCTCGTGCACGGGTGGATTTTGACCACCCCCTAACAGTTGTTATCAAAATACAAATTGTCTACAACCATTTTGAAGATTCAACAAATAAATTACAAACATAAAAGAAATTGACATTTTGAAGATTCAGCATTTCGTGGTAGAGCAGATGTTCCAAATTGACAGCGGAATTCCTCTTCTTTATATTGGCAACAACTTGAAGCCTATCGCCCCCAAAATAAAACATTAATTTAAAAAAACAAACGATCTATTCGAAATACAACTAAGTTGTGAAATGAGAGAACCCCTTTTCAACTGGGCCTGTTGTTTTTGGTGTTACGGTGGCAGTGGCAGTGGCTATGACCGTCGACGAGGTGGTAGAGCTGGTAGGGAAGGGGAAGAGAGAAGGGCAAAGAGTTTGTGTTTTTGTTTTTTAATGTTATTTTACTTTATTTTTTTAATTTGAAATACTTTAAAAGAATTAAAAACAAAGAGTTAACTATAGTTATTTTCAAGGGCAGGTGTCAAGTGTTAAGATAGATGGTGAGGGTACACATTGAGTTAAGGTGGTGAGCAAAAATACTCCCGATACAATAGTTTTGGAACCAACCTCAATTTATTGAGAATTAGAAAAAAATAAATTTCATTACTTATTATTATTTTTAAATGAATTTTCTAGATTTAACCCAAGGGTCACACTTGTTTCTAATTGCCATATTTATTTTTCCAATAAAGTTGTTAATAGTTGCCGTTAACATGAAAACCTTAATTTATAAAATTTGTAACACCTGTCCCAACTAATTATTTTATTTTGCGAAGTTACATTTTTGCCCTTAAAGTAAGGTATTTTTGGTCAATTTTTGTTCAGAATTAGTTTTGGGAGTTAAAGTTAGACTATTGCGTAGAGCTCGCTCTCACAAGTTCATAGACACGTAGTGGGCTCAAATCGGAGTTTTAACGAGAAAGTTGTGATTTACGGAAGTGCAGTGAGACAATCGTAATTTTGGAGAAGTCAAAATTTAAAAACACAAGATCAGACCATCCCACGCCTACCTCTTTTAGTTCCCAAGTTTTGTCAGTTTTATAATTCCCACAGATGAAAGTCTTGACCAGCTCATGTTCTCTCCATTCCCTAAAGTCTTATCTCCTAAACTCATCATAGCTTCCAAACCCGTCAGTTCTGTTGCACGCTTCAAAGCCCCTCTCTCCTAAACTCAAAATGAAATATCTTCTTTTTCAAACTTGTTCATCTGTTTGTCTGATAGACCATATCAAAAATTGAGCCCAATCGAAGCGGTGTAGCTACCTCAAATGCAATTTGAGTGCAAGTTCATCACAGCCTGGTACTCTGTGTAAGGCTCGGGTTTGGCCTTGCATGTCTATTTTTCACTGCTCTTTTGGTGAAGTAGTCTTCATCACATTTGTTCCTTCGTTTGAGTGCTATAACATAACCAAAATGGAAGGCAATTGGAGATGTCTATCTACCAGAAAGCCTGTTCAAGGTGAGACTAGTCTTCTCTTACTTCTTGTCTGCTGGTTCCACGTGTCTAAGTGTCACCTTTTCATCCTTGTCTTATCGGTTGATGTAGGCTCGAATTCTACCTTGCATATTGATTTTTCTTACTCAGATGAGAAAGGTTCCTTGAAGAAAGTTGTTGAGCATTCTGTAGTCTACCAGATATCCAAAATTAATAGTCATCCAGCAAGTTTAGCCTTGTGGGAAGTGGTACAAACTGAAATAAGCTTCTTTGTTTCCAAGTGCTGTTTTTGTGGTTCTTCTCCTTGGAAGGTGAATTGAGGATTTTAGACCAATTCAGAAGAGTGAGGTAAATATTTAAGATGTTTGATTTATGGGAATCTATTTTAGAGGTTAAATTCTTGAGGTTTTGTGGATTGTTGAATTGTTCCAAAGTTAAGTAAAATTATGAACCTATAGGAATGTATGGAT
The DNA here is from genome assembly GCF_902201215.1 of Prunus dulcis. Lineage (NCBI taxonomy): Eukaryota > Viridiplantae > Streptophyta > Magnoliopsida > Rosales > Rosaceae > Prunus > Prunus dulcis. The sequence continues at coordinate 7,526,814 of NC_047657.1, forward strand.
CAAACCCGTGGTCCGCTTTGTGGTGGCCCGATGAGTTCTAAAATACTCCGCACGTCTTCTCGAGCACGATGGTATGCTCGAATTAGCTTTTGGTTACTGTTTGACTATCGAACGGATATTGTGCTTATTATGCAATATCCAGGTTTGATAGGTTCAGATCGTTCGATTGGTTCCATTTCAATTACATTATTCCATGTACCTCTAAGATCATGTAGGAACTTGTTGATTGAAAATCGGAGTCCTAGATACTCAGAATTAATGACCTTAGGGTTAGGCAAACCGATCGCCGTCTGAACGTGCGATTGACTTAGATCCGACCGCTCGATCAAGACCAAATCATTGGGACATGTTAGACCTTGTCGGACCCTTAGGAACTTATTTAAAAGTCATGCATACACATTGAGTCTTAGGAATTAGGATTTTGAGTTAAAGTTCGTGGTTGGGTACTTTTATTGATTAAGTCCTCGTGTTCTTTCAAATAGGTACTCAGGCTCCACGTACTCCACAACAGGGACCCTCTCATGGTCGGATAGCTCTGGACTTGCTGTGAGTGGACATTGTTTTAAATGAGCATTATTTTTCAACTATGGAATTTCATGAATAAATGTGATATGGGATTTCTAGGGATTATTATTATTATTATTATTATTATTATTATTATTATTTTAAAGTATATGGATTTGGGTTTCGGATTGTGGTAATTTTGGATTTCGTGACTTTAGAATATATTATGGATTTTGGTTTTTGGGGTATTTGTTCATGTGGTTTTTTGATTATCAATACCTTTGAGATTTTCGGAATTGGTATATATATTGATGGGCTATGGTTTTGGAATTTTAATATGGTGTATTGGGTTTTATTATCTTTGTCTTATGGGATTTTCGAAGGTTGTAAACTTAATCTTTAGTTGCTATACTTACTTGTTTTGAGTTTGGGTAGAAGTCGTGAAGCCCATGTAAACATTCTTAACTATTATGCATGTTGGAAGTTGGGTGTGTTATAGTGCTTGTTTGCAGGTACTGTATATTAGGAATTGTTTCAATTACATGGGAGATTCTGTCAAAATTTCGGCAAAAGTCAAAGTCTTTATCAGTTTACATTAGGGCTAAAGAACGTTTTAGGAAAGTGGGTCCGTCATCAATTAGATGCTGGACAAGAAGCAGGGTTCATCACGGAATCCGAGGAAGGAGTATTACATTTGTGTGTGTGTTAATATTGTTAAGTTTGGCAAGAGTATTTTTTGAACTTGCAAATAAGAAATTTTATGATTTGATTATATAGTCTTACTGCAATTTTGAAATCAAGAGCTTTGTGTTAGTTTTGTTTTATTAATTTTGGAAAAAACTGTAGATTAATTTAAATTCCTTCGATATGATTTAATCTTCAATTTGTATTCATATTTGCCATTAAATCATGTTGTTAACGATTCTATGCTGGAATGATTAGGAAAATCAATAATTCTCTTACCCACTTCCACTAAGTTTTACAATCTATCTATTCTTGAATCTACCTTAACCTTTTTCTCTCCCCTGTGAGAGCCTCTGCTCTCTTCCATGAGAGATCTCTACCCCCCAGGGTGGTTTGTTTCCACCCCATTGAATGCTTATAAATCCCAAATCTTATGAGTAAACTGTAAGGATTTTGTTTCAACATAGCATTAACTCTTAATCAAGACTGGTGTGATTTTGATTCTGCAAGATTGACTTGTCTATGTCTGGGAGACATGCCATGACAAAGGGAGCTAAATCCCTTAGGTCTGTACTCTAATGGTGTAATCTATATTGTTATCTTTATGATTAATTAAGTTGCTCCTATTTGAATCTCTGCATTCATTTATGCCCCCGCCCCCGGCCACAACAAAATTTATTGCCATCCATTAATAAAACCTTCACCAACCAAAGGATGAGCTTGTATGAATGGACCCCAGCGAATGACCACCTTTCTCGTACCCTCAAAAATCTAGAACTCTCTGCTCTGATTATCCTCCTAGTTTTTCTACTGACCCTGGGTTGCAGCCAAGTTTTCAAAACCTTTATGCATCTGAAAAATTTTCAGTATTACACTTTCAGAAAGTTTGAAACCTTATCAGACCCATATCAAGAACCATTCCCAGTAAACAGCCCTTCTCCAAAAATTTCCTTCACAACCCTAACTCAAAAGGATTTGTACTTGATGGCTAAGCCAAACCATGAAGATCTGGTCCTACGTTTGAGGAGGCACTGGGGATAGACAACTTGGAAGATGGGCAACTCGTCGGTGTACTTATGGCGGACAAACTGCGCAACAAAGGGGCTATCAAAAGCATTCTCACCAGAGCATGGCGTGAGTATGGTGAAGCAAAAATTTGCTGGGTGCAAGACAACATTTTTTCCATTATTGTTAAGGATGAACTGATGGCAGACAAGCTAGTGAACAACGGGCCCTGGCAAGTTATGAAAAAATGTTTCTCGATGAGAAGGTGGCCTTCGACACTTGCTATAAAAGAGATCCAGGTGAAACATGTAGCTTTCTAGGTTCAAGTTCGTGGCATCCTGCAAAATCTGTGTCACCAAGAAAACATGGTAATGACTGGCGACAGAATTGGAGAGATCATTAAGTATAAGAATCCAAACCAAACTCGAGGTTTCTTTCGATTTCGGGTCTGGATCGACACAACTAACACTCTCCCGACAAGATTCTGGCTTCGGCTGGCAAATGGGTCGGAAACCTGGGTAGAATTTTAGTTTGAATGCCTAGGAGATTTCTATTATAAATGCGGAAGGATCGGCCATTGTATGAAAGAATGTTCTTATGAGGCACCGGTGGAGAGTAGTGCAAAGTATGGAGACTGGACCTAGGCAATTATCATAAAAGAGATCACGAATGAAAACCAAAGAATATAATCACAGGGGAGCGATGAAGGGCGACGATGGTTAGAACAATCATACAAAGGAGATGAGAGGAGGCGCGTGAGGGAGAAAGTAAGGCCTAGGATTGAGCAAATCAAATCTGTCAAGATGGCAGTAGAAAGTTTGGAGAACAACATATGGTGTGGAGTGTTCAACATTCTCTAAACCTGACATTTCCATCCTTGAGCCAACTGCTGCTGATGGGGACATATCAAAACGTTTCAGAATCCATGTCGGTCTATGGTGAGAAGGAAGATTTGGACCACGAGCTAGCATTTGCAGTTATGAGACCAGCAAATAGAGCTGGCCTACTCCTTTTGAAAAAATAATTGAGCTTGCTATGGCCTAAATGACGTTTGGAAATGCTATCATAACCAATTGGACCAGGCATAGACCTAGCTCAAGGGGTGAAATGATGGATCTTGGTCCATATGGGTAGCCCTTTCAGGGTGAGCCAATATTTTGCAATTCGTTTAGTTTTCCTCCAAATCAACATGTTGGCCAGTCCTCTTCTGCACTTAGTCATTCTGCTGGTAGGTCAGGTCAGGTCAGAAGCGCGAAGCCCAATAACTAAAATCAAGGAGTATCAATCCCATAGAAAGAAGTTTTGTAGCCTCACATTGGAAAACTCATTTTGTACTAAAATAAAGGGAACCGAAGATGGGAAGTGGTAGCCAAGGGCAGTAAGAAAAAGAGCTAACATAAGAGGAAGAGAAGGACATCAACGTGGAATCTCTGTAGGAAGTCACGATTCAACAAACTTCTGACTGTAGACATCTGGAGAATGGTCTCAACGGTGGAAGGGAGGACTCCTCCCAATGTGGTAACGGCTGGCCTAAAATAGCTGCACGGTCAACATGAGTCATATCCTTTGGAACTGTCAGGGTCTTAGGTCAGACATGACAGTTCGGGTCCTTAGGGGACTTATCAAGAAACACAAACCCTCTATCATTTTCCTCATTGAGACAAAGATGAGAGATGAATGAATAAATAGTGTAAGAAGGAGGATGAAACTTACGAATAGCTTCAGTGTTTTACTTGAAGGCAGCATGAGGTATGAGCTTATGGTGGGATGACAGTGTTACGGTAACTGTTTTGAGAGCATGTCCAAATGTAATTGATACTATGATTGTTGCGAGCCATTTGAATCAATCTTACAGCGCTACTTGGGTCTATGATACCCCTATGAGAAGATAAGGCAGATTTCTGGCGTTGGCTTGAGGACACTTTGCAGTCTTATACTGTTCCTTGGTTTTGCAGCTGTGATTGGAATGAAATTCTACGGAACCATGAAAAGAAAGGAGGATTGGCGTTGTCTCCGTCGAGACCTAGATATCTACACGACTTCATGAACAAAGCAAATTTGATGGATTTAGGTTTTTGCAGCCCAAGATTTACATGGGATGCAGTACAGAGAAACAATGAGGTTATCCAGGATAGGCTAGATCTTGGATTAGTAAATGATGTGTGGAATGCCCAATGGCCTAATTCAAGCATCCTTCATGGCACCATCATTGTGTTTGACCATTGCCCTTTAATTTTGGATCAATCACCTTGCATCTCAAAACGTATGAGGCTTTTTAAATTTGAGGCTGCTTAGGTAAGAGACCAAAATTGCCGGTTGATTGTGGAGAGATGCTGGAATGAAGAGGCTGTAAGAAGTAACCTACAGAAATAGGCCACCAAAATCAGGAGGTGTAAGACTAAACTTAGAGAATGGAGCTGTATAAGCCAACGAAATAGCAAAGAGCAACTTGAGTCTTTGAATAATGAGCTGAGTACACTCATGAGGAGTGGAAGGAGAATAGGGAAAAGGCGAGCCAAGTGAAAAAAATAGATAAATAAGTTGAGTATGACGGAAGAACAATATTGGCAGCAGAGGTCCAGATTAAAGTGGCTAGTGGCAGGTGATGCTTACAGCTATTTCTTCCACCAAACCATAATCCAGAGGAGAAGGCAAAATAAGATTACCATAATCCAAGATTGTCATGAACATTGGGTCAACGATAGTGCGAAGAACGATTGAAGCTTATTTTAAAACTATTTTCTCCTCAAATGTCTCTCGTGATTAGGGTAATGCTCGTGTGGAAGGTGTGGTAACTCCCCAAATGAATGATGATCTCCTTCAGCCAATTACCCTAGATGATGCAAAGGCTGCAGCTTTCAAATTGGGGTCTTTGAAGGCACCTGGTCTAGATGGATTCTAAGGAACTTTCTACCAAAACTACTGGAGCATAATACATGAGGAGATAGTGGGAACGGCCGAGAATTTTCTTGCTGGCATTGTTTCTCCTTCTAGCATAAATGACAAATATTGTTCTTATTTCTAAAGTCTATGATCCTGAAAGTGTTTCACAATTCTTGACAGGACCCGACCCAATTTTCACTTTGGAATCCGAGTCGAATCCTGTGCGTGTCCGACACCTGGCGAATGTCGAGCACAAAAGACCTTTTTACCCTTCTCGTCTCAAATTCTCTTCAAATTTCCCCTAGACTTCTGCCGAAAATTCGGCAGAGTCTCCCCTGTATTTTGACTAAACCCTAAATTTTTCTACCTGTCAAATAATCAAATAAATCCACACCAACTGCCAGAATATCTCAAATTACAGGTCTCAACTCCAGTTTTCCACTAAAACTAGATATCAGAGCATTTTCTAAGGTTCACAAAGTTTCAGGGATTTTTCCGCAAAACTTTACCTTATTTGGTGGCGCGGAAGCTAGGGATGGCCCGGTGGTGGGTGCCTGCGCTCATGTACGGCCTGGGGGCGAAAAACAAGTTTAAAATTGTGAGTGGACAAAAATACAGTTCTTAGAACCAAGTTAGAACATAATAACCCCCGTTTTGAAATAGCTAAGGATATAAATCGATAATTTAACTATATTCCAATATAAGAAATTCAATAAGCATGAATAAGTATGCTGATGAATATACTTGCATAACTGATCAAATATAAAGATATCAATGCCTGAGAAATCAGAGAAGCTGGTATAAAATAACTGAAAGTCATAATTAAATAAGAGAAAACTCAAAATCCTTTGAAAATACCACCTATTTGTACCCCTGTCATATCCGTCAATTCCCTGGCAGGTCTCGGGCGCCACACAGTCTACCCGAGCCGCAAACTGGCGAAATCAGGGGACTATGATCAGCCTGTCCCGCCGGCAGATTCCTCGATGACACCAAGTCAGCTCGAGTCGCTCTGGCAGGATGCAGGGGACCGTAGTCAGCCTGATCCGCAATCCTGGCAGGTCTCGGGGACACAGAGTCAGCCGAGCCGCAATCCTGGCAGGTCTCGGGACACCAAGTCGGCCGAGCCGCAAATCCTGGCACTCACGGTCCGAGCGTCCCCGAAACTCGTGAGGCAAAGTCAAGTGCACTGACGTAAACTGAAATCGGACTGGATGTCCGTAGACATCGGTCCAACTCTGGGTAATCACCAAATAAAGGGTGGGTACATGGTGGTTTTAAAATAAACTATTTTGAGAAAAATCTAATAACTCACTGGATCTCAGTAAATCTGAAACTTAACTGTTATCTCCTCTAGTAAAGTTCTCAAACTCAACTTTTTATATTACTGGGGCTTCAGTAACTAAGCATCACGTAGATCAAAGTACTTAACAGTACAAAACATGTTCGAAAGAACAATTCATAAAACTTAGTCAAATAAACTCATTTATAAAAGCTTATTTAAATAAAATTAATGTAAAATCATTTAAGTAAACTTATTTATATAAATCATTTATATAACTCATTTATATAAAATCATTCATGAAAGAAAGTCCACTCACAGATGGTCCGAGCTAATTGGACCCTTCGAAGGTCCCTCCTGCGGGTCGACTGGACCTCTGGTGCCTGATTATCCATGAATAATAAATCAATAAACTGCTGAATAAAAGAATTTAAATTAAACACCCTGCCCCCGGCTCCTAGAAATACGTGCACTCGTTTCAAGTTATTCCTATGCCCACAATAGCTTTTCAAACACTTAGAACGGTCTTGAAAGGCCCGACGTTTTACCAAGCGATAAACCACCAGACCGGCCGATCCGGGACCCCGTGGGTCCACGATCTCCGATGGCCAATCTGGGCTTCTCTGAAGGTTCCTCATAGAGAAGGAACCATGTTCCGCGAGTTTGGTCCGAAACGGACGGTCGGATTGGCCAAAATCACGTTATCGCTTAAAATTCAAACCCTAGCCCCAGGGTTCGCGATTTCGGAGTATCCGGGACTCCGATTCGCAATCCGTCGAACCGTACACGATCCTGGAATCATTTAGACCGACACTGCACCCAAGGATCGCGCGATATGGAAAATTCGTTCGGGGCCCAAATGGACTCCGAATCGAGATCCGCGAAATCCTACGCGCTCGTGGAGACCCGAGGATCTCAAAACTGCCCAGAGTTACTTCACCACCCTAGCCCACACGCCCCAGCATGAGCGGGCAGATTTGGGTGTCCTAAGCGGTTTCGGGTGGCCGAAAAATCTCAGAACCAAGACTCCAAACTCCTATCCTAGGTAAAACACCCCATTTGGAGTCACTTTTGTTCTTGGACATACCCCAAAAAGTGACTGAGAGTGGCTGAAAACAGAGGCCAAAAATCGGCTGAAACTTCAAGCTCACAAATCCGATGGCTACACTACAAATCGATCTAATCCGATCGAATAGGCAGATAGAACAGCTCGAGAGGTTCAAGATCCATACCTGGGTAGAAGGAAATGGTGGCCGGAGGAGGGAGATCGGAGGCCTTGAAGTTTCTGTGATTTTGGATGAGCTCCGGTCGTTCTTTCGCAGTTTCCGGCCAGCACAGGTCACCGGCGGCTGGGGGATCGGTCGGGAAAGGTAGGGGACTCGACGGTGGTTCCAACGCCACCAGTCCCGTGGCCAGGGGTGCTCGGAGGCGTCCCTAGCGAGCTCTGGAAGGCGGCGGCCCATTTTTTCTCGTGAGAAGAGAGAGCTCCTGGGTTTTTATAGATCCAACTTCGATATATTTACGGTTATGCCACTGAGACTCTTTTGACCATAACCCTTTCGTTATAACTCCGATTCGGGCCCACTACGTGTCTATGAACTCGTTTCGCCATGCTCTACGTAACGGCGTAAGCGGAACTACCAAATTCTTTCTCGATCAAAAAGTCAATTTTTCCCCTATTAAATAATGCTATGGCAAAATTGTCTTTTTTCTATAAGATATTAATCCTACTTTTTAGATATTTTGTTATTTCCTTAATATTTTGTTTTGGGTTATTACAATTCTGGCCAATTAGTTTGTGAAACTTTTCCTACAAAATTTTGTCCAAAATTTTGGCAAATCGACTCAACCCAGTTCTCCCTTGTATCATCACCCAAACCAAAATGCTTTTGTTTTGGATAGACAAATCCAAGATAACATTCTTGTGGTGCATGAGGTATTTCACTACCTTAAACTTCAAAAATCTACAAAAAATTTTGAGATGGCTATGAAGTTAGATATGAATAAAGCCTATGACATAGTAGAATGGGATTTCTTGGAGGCTGTCATGCAAAAGATGGGTTTCGATGATCATTGGGTAAACCTAGTGATGGGGTGTGTTAAATTTTTTGACTTTGGGAGTTATGATTAACGGCAAGCCAGGAAGACGTTTTTATCCATCCAGAGGAATCCACCAAGGAGATCAGATATCTCCGTACCTCTTTCTGTTTGTTAGCGAGGTGCTATCACTTATGATTTCAAAAGCAATTAATTCTAATGTCTTGCAGGGCATAAAGCTTGGCTCGGGTGGACCTATTGTCTCGCATCTTCTATTTGGGGATGACACACTTGTTTTCCTGAAAGCAACAAAACCAAACTGTGATCAATTGGTCCAACTTCTCAACGTATTTTGTGAAGCTTTTGCATAGCAGATAAATTACTCCAAGTCTTGTCTTTTCTTTACTCCAAATACCGCAAATTGCATGAGAATGGAAATTGAGGATACTTTGAATATTAGGGGGATTGATGATCCTCGGAAGTATCTTGGGCTCCCTACACTTTGGGGCAGGGCCAAGAAGGATTCTTTGGCCTATATTAAAGACATAATCAATAAAAAGGTGCAAAACTGGAAGCAAGTGTTACTCTCTTAGGCCGGAAAAGAAATTCTTTTGAAAGCTGTGGCCCAAGCCATCCCCGCCTATCCTATGAATATATTTTGGTTTCCTAACTCCTTGTGTAATGAGCTCAATTATATTATGGCAAATTTCTAGTGGGGTCAGGCTGGGAATCAAAGGAAAACACATTGGATCAATTGGGAAAGCATGTGTCAGCCTAAGCTTGATGAAGGGCTTGGCTTTTGAAATTTCCAGGACTTTAACCTGGCTCTCCTTGGAACCGAATGCGTTGTGGGCAAAAGTCATTAAGGGTAGGTACTTTCTTGATTCAAATTTTTTTGAGGCTCGGAGAGGTTGTAACGCCTCTTGGGCCTGGTCAAGTCTTCTTGAGGCTCGAGATATAATTATTACTGGAACTCATTGGAAAATTAACAATGGAGCAAGGGCGAGAATTTGGATTGATCGATGGGTCCCATCTCTGCCCAACCTACACCCACACTTTGTTCCATCATCAAATGAGGTTTGGAATATGATAGTAGATGAGGTAATTGACCATGATACTAGGGCTTGAAATTTTGAGTCCATCGAGGGTTTGCTTAGTGATTCGAAGAAGCAATCTATCAGGTTAGTTCCTGTTGGGTCAAGATTTGCAGGGGATAGACTAATTTTGCCTTTGGAGAAGTCTGGGATGTACTCTGTCAAGTATAGATATCACTAGATCCACCATTTGGCTGCCCCGAGGACAATCAACCTGGCTTCTACCTTGTCTCAAGTACCTCTTGAAATATGGAGTCTCATATGGGGAATAAAATGCCCCCCAAAAATTGAAAATTTTCTGTGGCGTGCTTTAAGGAGGGGTTTGGCTACAAATGAGAATCTTTATAGAAGAAGGGTGAGATCTTCGCCCTTATGTGCTTAACGCCATCAATCTGAGGAATCTGTCAAGCATATTCTTCTCCTTTGTCCATAGGTTAGTCCTGTCTGGTTTGGAGGTGTTTTGAGTATGAGAATTTGCAAAAGTGAAATCACTACGATGTGCGAGTGGCTTCTTAATGTGGTGATCCATGCAAGCCTTAATAAAGTTGATGTGGCCCGTGTGGCTACGTCTATTGCTTTTACTTGTTGGATTATTTGAAAATTTCGTTGTAAAGCAATCATTGAAGGAAGACCTCATCACCAGTGGGGACGCACGTTGGGACAAGAGTGTCAGACGACCCCTTGGAAGGCTGGAAAGTTGGCAAGGGACTCTATGAAAGCCCCATTGGACAGCTACTGGAAGCCCCCTTATATGCACACCAAGTGCTCGACGAAAGTCCCAGGTCATTGGTGAGCTCTGCTGCACTGCGCATCCTTTTTTTTTTATAAAAAAAATGAGCCTTGCCAAACGACGTCGTTTGGTCCAAGGCTTAGTCAAAAATTTTTTAAATTGACCTAGCCTCAAAACAACGTTGTTTTGGGCCAGGCTTTTTTATAAAATAAAAAACAAAACACAGCATCACTTCGACTCTGCCTCCGAACCCTTCATTCCCAATTTCACAGCTCATCTTCCCACCCTCTCAAACCCTAACCTCTCCCAACCTCCCAACCTTTGACGACATCCATCAACTCTTTGCCTGTGGCCCAGTGCCGATCACCACCATCTTCTGCCGCCGTCCGCTGCCCTTTTTTCAACTACAACTAAGCATGGAAAAATTTATATTAATAATTATAGTGATAATATATATATTGTTGATATTGATATTTTTGTTATGTAATGAAATTTATGGATATGAATCATATTGATTGATTGGTTTATGCTTGAAATTTATGGATATGAATCATATTGATATTTTTTTTAATGCAATTAAATTTATGGATATGAATTATAGTGATAATCATATTTATGTAGATTGATTGAGTTTATGCTTGATTGATAATATGAATTGATTGAGTATATTGAATATTGATTGCTATTTGATATGATAATTTGGTATATTGAATATTGATTGATATGGGTTTAGGGAGTATATTGAATATTGAGAGTGGGTTATTGAAATTTTCATATTCATATGATAATTTGGATAAAAATTAATGATTGATTGAATTAATTGATTTGTAGATTTATGGAACGATTCTTTAAAAGAAAATTATCTACGGATAGTTCTTCTCTGTCTAATCCGGGTAGTTCAAATGCAAGACCAATTGAAGTAGATGAGATCTTAGCTAATCTTCAGGCAGACCCTGGACTAAGAACTCGAATGGCGGATTATAGTCCTAATATTCGGGATGAGATCCGAAGAGCATATCTACAAAAGGGACCTTGTCAACCTAGAAGTTATAAATTCCCACAAACTAATCAATCAGGAATTAATAGACGCTTCATTGCTCATTGGTTTGATGATCATGATTGGTTGGAATATAGTATTGCTAAAGATGCTGCGTTTTGTCTTCATTGTTATCTCTTCAAATCTAATTTTGATCAAGTGGGTGGTGATGCATTCACTGGGGTAGGCTTCAATAATTGGAAGAAGGCGAAAGAAAGATTTAACCTTCATGTTGGACCGGTTGGTAGTGTTCACAACCAAGCTAGAGAAGTTGCTTACAATTTGATGCATCAAACTACACACATTGAAACAATTGTGATCAAGCAAACAAGCCAAGCTCGCACGGCTTATCGCACTTGCTTGAATGCATCACTTAAGTGCACTAGGTATTTGTTGCGGCAAGGTCTTTCTTTTCGTGGTCATGATGAAAGTGCACAATCAAGTAATAAAGGGAATTATTTAGAGCTCTTGCAATTTCTTGCGGATCATGATGAAAAAGTTAAGGCCGTTGTGTTGGAAAATGCTCCGGAAAATTTAAAGTTAATAGCT
>NC_047657.1:7538627-7668627 GCF_902201215.1 Prunus dulcis
TTATGTTCGACCTGGGAATGAATTGGCCGAGTCCCTTCATGTAAGTATTATTTAATTTTAATTCTTATGTTACGCATTCAACTTTAAAGGTTATTATATGAATGTTTGAATTTATATTTTATGTTATGCTAAACAGATGACGATGGTGGAGAGGAGCCAGTTGGTTCTTCAGGAGTCCGCCTCCCAACTTCCTCCCGATACTCCAATCGAGTCTGTGGATCCTCCACAGGATGCTGGGTTTCAGATCTTGACGGAGACATTGGATCAGACTCTAGGGAGGAGACCGTTGACATATTGTCGAGGGATGGGGAATGCCAGGTGGAGGGAACCCAGACCCCGTTCATCAGCGTAGTCAAACAGTCAGGTCACTACTTTGATAGCATAGGTGGCCACTCTTCAGAGCCAGATGTCGGTCATTCTGCAGTCCCTCGCACAGTCCGGCATTCCAGTCCCTCATTTTGATGCGCCGACCTCCGATCTCGTCCATCCCGAGCATCCACACCAGATGCCGGCCCGTGTAGACCCCCAGACCTCTGAACCGCATGTGCCAGACGATAATGTAGATTTTGGAACATTATTCGATTAGTTTTTTTATTTTCATAATTCTTTTTTAAATCTTTCTCTTGTAGCATACATTTATTTTATATAATAAATTTGTTATTTACATAAATTTTTTATTATTAAAATTTCATTTTATTACCCAAAAAAAAAAACCAAATTTATTTTTTATAAAATAAAACAAAAGTAATATTATAATTATATATTAATTATATATATGAAGTTTGCGCGACGAACTCTTTGTCGTCGCTCAAATTTATATATTCCGAAAAAATAATGTTTCATTTTTTTAAATAAATATAATTATTTTTGCGCGACGAAAGATTTCGTCGCTAAAATGGATTTCCGCGACAACAGAGTTGCGTCGCGCAAAATTTGTGGGCACGTACTGCGCGACGCAATATACCGTCGCGCAAAATGTTACGCGCCAACTTCTTTTCGTCGCGCAATATGTGTACGAATTGCGCGACGATGAACCCTTGGTGCCGCAAATGTCTACGAGACGTCTTGCGCGACGAAAACTATTCGCCGTGCATTGTTGTGGCGACGAACTACGTTTCGTCGCGCGTAACTTTGTGCGACGAACAGTTTTGTCGTCTCTGAACCATTTGTGTAACGAAGGATAAGTGTCGCACAAAATTGCGCGACGAGTGATAAAATCTGTCGCGCAAAGTCTTTCTTCACGACCTTTGCGCGACAGATTGCGCGCGACGATTTTTCTGTCGAGCTTGTATTTGTGCGACTTCAATGTATTTTGCGCGACGAAATTGTGTTCGTTGCGCAAAGTGTAAAATGTAGTAGTGGAAGAAGCTGAACTGGAAATCTGTTTTTTGTTTTAAAGAAGCTGGCCAAAACGACGCCTGCTAATTTTTTTTAAAAAACTCACTGGCCAAAACGCTGTCGTTTTGGACCAGCAGTAACGAATTTTTTTTAAAAAATACCTGGCCAAAACGACGTCATTTTGGTCCAGGTCTTTTTTTTTAAAAAATAGAACAGATTGTATATCTGCTGCACAGACCTTCCTCCCGAGTTTTCATCTCCAAAACACCTATTTTCTAAACCCTCAAACCTAAATCCCAAATATCCACCCCCCACAAACCTTTAACCCTCTTCCCCACCAAGCCTTTAAGCCTCAAATCCTCCATTGTACACTATGACCCTATGAACCTAAAATTCCTAGATCCGTCCCTAGCCCTGGCTTAGTACATACTATATTGTGTACACATGGACATCGGTTTTGTTAAAGGCGAAGGAATAACTGAAAGTACTTAAGAAGCGCTTACGTAATGCTTTGCTTTTAATATTTTCAGCTTTAGACGTGATAAACATGGCAGAAATTAATGAGTGATGAGTTACTATTACATTTAGTACGTGTGATCAATCAATTTTTATTATGTTTCTCTCCCTTCATACTCATGGAAATTGTATAAATAGGAACACAACATCCAATCCATACAACAAATTCACAAACAGATAAACAAAAAAAGAATGAAAGCAAAGTAATTAGACATAAATGGATGCAAGGCTATTTGGCTTCATGTTCTTGTCCCTGCTCTTGCTTTTCTCAAGTTTGCGTAAGTCTCTCTCTTTCACGACAAAGTAATTTAGGTTTTTTTATATATAATTTTTCTTGAGTTTTGGTTGATGAAGGAATAGGGGATAGATTATTTTCTCAATAAAAGTTGTGGCGCAATATTGAACGTTAGATCTTATTAATGATTAAGAATCAAGATTGAAGGCATATAGTAATGGTAATTTTGTTTCCAACAAAAAAAGAAAGAAAGTTAAAACTACATTGGTTTTAAGGAGTAACTCGTCCTCAATCTTAAGGAGCCAAGTTTTTCCCTCTCTTTTATTTGTTCGTTAGTTACTGGCTAGCCCCTCGGCGAGTGTGGCAATTTAATTTTTTTTGTTCTTATTTCTTATTTTTAAATTTTTTAAAAAACTAAGATTTATAATATATTTTTTAATGTTTCGGAGTTGAGTGGAGAGTCTCCTAGGGCAACTACCGAATTTTTTTTTTCTTTTTTCTTTTTAAATTTACTTTAAACAAACTGTGAATGTTCTAATTTATCCTGATTTAATGAAGTGTCTTCTCTTTCAACATATTCATTAACTAAGGGCAGTTTGGGGGATTTTGAATTTTTTTTATGCGAGGGAATTTTGAATATATATATATAGATATATATAGATAGATTATCATTTGCGAGGCAACACACGTAATTATTATTTTTAATATATGTATTAAGGTTTCTTTTTTGATAATGCAGACGACACAACAACGGTCAATGCAGAAAATACAAGTACGATTATAGTAGAAGATACAGCAACAAGACCTGTGGTTGAGCAAAAACTATGTGAGACGTCAGTCCACTGGGCAAAACCACTTTGCAGAAGTGAGGGGATTTGTTTTGATGATTGCAAAAATTGGGGTTGGGAAGGTGGCAAGTGCAACTGGTTTGTTGTCTTGTATTGTGAGTGCAATAAGCAATGTTAATTCATGGGAAAACAGAAAAATATGTGTGATGTAGCAGTGCCTACCATCTTGTCTATGGTATTGAAGTATTTTAATTAATAAATATACATGAATAAACTCATTATCTACTATATGGAAGGTTATTGTCCACACACATGTTTTCCAATCCTTTTTTCATCTAACAAAGCTGTTGCCCAACATTCAAAACAAGCCTTTTATGTTAACGAGGTTGTTTGTGTAAATAATCTCATGGGAGAATATTCGCGAGAGATTCTTTCACCTTTTGAATTTCCTTTTTCATCTTCTTTCTCGCTCTCTATAAAATAGATTGGAGTCAACAGACTACACCCCAAAGACCATTCGATGCCTAAATAAGTTAGATGATGTTTAGAAACATACGAAAATAACGGGAAGGTTGGAGTTTTCTCTCACTGGGAGAGTTGGGTGGCCGGAGCCATGAGGGAGAGAGGAGAGAGAGAGTGGTGAGAGAGAGAGAGAGAGAGAGAGAGGGATTTTTTCAGGGTTTCAGAATTACCTCAAGTGTGGTGAGATGCCATCTATTTATAGCCTCTTTGCTTGGCTAGGGTTTGAAGAATAATCCCTATTTAATTAGGATTATTCTTGCCCAAAAATAGGTGAATCAAAGCGATTTGTTGGAAATTGGATCCTTGATTTAGGGAGATATTCCGATCTTAAATCATAGATAATTCCCTAATTAAATAGGATGTAATTAGGGTAATTATATAGTTGACCTAAGGAATATTCCTTTTTCCACGTGTCACCCTCTTATTGATTATCGAAAATATGTGTTTCCACAAATATTTTGCTCCCTAGCTTCTGCATGGTGTGTGTGTGGCATGAAGGAGATATGACATACTTATCGGCTTTCCTATTGCGTTTGGACTTCTTTTGAAGGTTGGGCTCCTTTTGTGAGCTGGGCTCATAACTGGATGAGGCTTTTGATTACTTCTTGGAGTTGGGCTCCTAATTGGAGTAAGTTTTTTATTCCTTCTTGACCAAGGATGACCAACCCTTATAAATACAAGGCCTCCTCTTCATTACTCTTCATCTTTCAAACTTATATTCCTCTACTTCCTAACTTGTGAGAAAGATCTAGGAGAGAATTGCTTGTTGAGGAGAGAAGTTGCCGTGCACAACAAGGTAAGTTGAAAAAATATTTTTTTGTCTTTATTTTTCTGGGCTTCTCGGCCAGGACCAGACGGCTGGTTGTCACTGGGACGGTTGGCAACGGCTAGTGCAACCGGTGGCAATTGTGGCGGCTGCTGGAGGCATCGAATGCTGTTGTTTCTAATTTTTTTTTTTTTTTTTTCGTGTTGTGTTGAAGCTGAGACCATGAGGCAGAGCCAAAGGAAGCGTTGCAGCTTGACATGAGCTGAGCCGAGTTGTGAACTGTATGTGCTGCACTTGCAGCCTAGGCAGTGCTAGCGAGGAGGTTCTGACGGCATGGGCCCGTGCTTGCTGTTTGGGCCGTGTGTTTCTCCTTCCCTTTTTTGTTCAATCGTAAATTAGGGTTTTTGACTTGTTAATTTCTTCTTTTCTGCAACTATTCAACCATCATGTGATCTAACGACGGAAGCTAAGTGTCTGGTTCGCAAGTGCCTTTGTACCTGTGGCGTGATTCTCAGGTTCATAACATGAAGTTAATGGAAAACTTGCATCGCATCACGACTGAGGCTCAATTTCAGAAGTGGCGTACTAGTTTTGCTTATGTCATACCGAATAATGTGCATGTCAGGTTGGCGGAACCTTCGACCGATGATGTGGTTCGCGTGGACCTGAATGATCTGGACGTGAGGATTATCACATTTCGCCATTTTTACTTATCCTTGGGTTTCAAGTTTCCCATGTAAAAGTTTTTCAGGAAGGTGTTTCATGCCATAGAGTGTGCTCCAAGTCAGTATACTTTGAACGTCTATCGGGCGGTCATCTGCTTTGACAACCTGAATTGCTTTTTCAAGTTAGGCTTGACCTTGCAGGAGTTTTTCTATTTCTTCGAGGTGAGACGTTGAGAGAAGTATGCCTAACTTCGTGCGCGCAAGGAGAAGCTTAAAACCTATGATATACCCTGCAAAGATGCCTGCCTTAGACCTGGTTCGTCTATTGAGAAATATAGGGCTGCTGACTTTCTTCATAGGAGTTCAAGTCGTTTGTATCAGTCAAAGGATGAGGATCGAACTGAGAAGGCTGCTCTTTTGTCTGGAAAGTGTGCGCCATCTGCCAAATTATGAGAGGTCAAGCATGGAGCTGATCCAACATCGTATACTCCCTTCGAGGCAAGAATGGTTGTGGCTAAGAAGGCCAGGGAGTCATCTGCTCAGGTAAAAGGTTCAACAAGTGCACAAACTGATGGCCTAAAGGTTGACAAGCTTAGGTCTGCTGGGGATGTGAGCGTGTCTAATCTGCTCAAGACGAACTTCCTGTCAAGCTTGTTTGCTTGCCCCAAATTGGTTGATCATCTACGTCAAGCTAGAAATCTTGGCACATTTTCGAGCCTTTCTCTAGAGAAGCAGAATGATGCAGTTACCGATTTGCTTCAAAAAGGGGTGAGTTCTGCTGCTGAAGCTATTCGGAGTTCGTCTCATGTTGCCCCCTCTATTGCCTAGCTCGAGCAGTTGGAGAAGAAGAATGCTGATTTGACCGGCATGCTCTCGGCTGAGCAGACACGCCATAAGACGGAGATGTCTGTCTTGAATAAGGATATGTCCCTGCTGAAGAGTTCACTTGGTTTGAAAGATAGTCAACTTGACTCTTCTACTACCGCCCTCCATGAGCGAGAGGAGGCCTACCCCCGTCTCAAGTATGAATTTGCTAACATGACCCACAGTTATGACAAGTTGATAGCCAAGTGCAACGCTTACCGAGAAGCTGCCAAGGGATCGAAGTTTGAAGCTGTTGTTGGCACTTACAAGCTGGGTTATCTGGATTGCAAGAGTGGAGTCGCTCCTTGTCATTCTATTGAAGATGAAGATGTCGAGCTATTTTGCCCGGAGATGCCCCGTGCTCAAGATGAATTGATTAATACTGTGGATATGGAGGCAATGGAAGAGCAAGTAGTTGAGGAGAATGAAGCCAAAGAGGGCGCAATTGATGAGGTAGAGGCTAATGCTATAGAGCAGGTGGCTGCAGCTAGTTAATAGAAGACTGTAACTAATGAGTGGTGACCGCAGCAGATGAGTAGGTGACCGAGTCGAATGGGACCATCAAGGACATAGCTGATCAGGTGGGAGCTGAGGAGGTTGCTGGCCAAGGGGCATCTGCTGGAGTCTCGCAGTAGATGAAGACTGTTTATATTTTTCTTTCTTTGTTGCTTTATTTTTCTTTAAGTATTAGTCTTTGTTGACCATCCTTTTGTTGTTGAACTCGGGCCGGTTGGCTGCTTTGCTATGAAAATTTCAATTTACTTTATAACTAAAATTTGTGTTAAGTCTGTAGACTGCTTGAGTGGATAATTGTGCAAGTTGTATCTTGGACAGACCAGTTGGCTGCTTAGTTGGGCAACTACAGCAGTCGCGTCTTGGGTGGACCTTTTGGCCGCTTGGTTGGACGACTGCTTAAGTCGCCTCTTGTTAAATGAATATTCAAGGTCTTAGAACTGCCGACGCTTAAGTTAGTGTATGGTCTCAGGGAGATGCAGATTACACTGAAAATGTGGAGCTTCCCATGCCTTAGTCGGCGGATAGTCTCAAGAATATTCAGATCATGTGGAAAGGATGGGGGGTTCTGTTAAGGTACTGAAGAACCTCTCAAATTCATTGTCTTTTTGGCTAGGTTAACTAGTTAACCAATTGCCAAGTTAGTTATCATGTGCTCAGGGGTTGAACATCTCCTAGAGGATGCTAAGATGTTTACGCACCCTTACGAAAAGAGTGCCTTCCTCTAGCAAATGTGAAATGTTTACCCATCCTTACAGAAAATGTGTATTCCTTTGGTGAGGGTGATTATTTCTCGAACACTACAACTCGAAAAATATCAAAAGTAGCTTTTTCTTTAACTGAAGTGGAAAGGGCTCAATCGTCTATTTGTAACCAAGCTGGTAAGCGGAAGTTTCATGCATAGTACCTTAAGAAGTGATAGGCATTCCATTGTCTCATAACTTCTTTCCTTTCCAATGTATTAAGTGCATAGCTTTCTCTGCCCCCAAGTCGACTGACTACGTAAAGGCCTTCCCAACTAGGCTTCATTTTTTTCGATACTTGCCTTTGCGCTATTATAAAGGATTTTCTGAGCACAAGGTCCCCAGGTTGGAATTGTTTAATCTTGGCTCACTTGTTGTAGTAAGACATCAAGTGCTGCTAATAATTTGCAACTCGAACAATGGCTTTTTCTCGTTCCCCCTCGATCAGGGTCGAGGTTGAGCTTCATCTGCTCGCAGTTTTGATCTATGATGCCCACCTCGACGCTCATAAATAGAACGGTGATATGAGGAGGAATGATTGCTTCAATTTCATAGGCCAAGGAAAATGGGGTTTCGCCAGTAGATCTCCTTTTGGTAGTGCGATAACCGCATAGGACTCCGAGCAACTCATTGACCCACTTTCCCTAAGGGCCTTCCAATCTTTTCTTTAGGCATTCCAACATGATCTTGTTGGATGTTTCTGCCTAGCCATTGCCTTGCGCGTATCTCAGAGTTGATAAGGGTTGTTTGATGCCATACTTTGCAAAGAATGCGGTGATCTGCTACCCGATGAATTGTGATACGTTGTGAGTGACCAGTGACTATAGGCAGCCGAACGGGCATATGATGTTTCTCTAAATGAATTGTTCCACGTCAGCTTCTTTAGCAGAGGATAGAGCTTCTACCTCAATCCATTTTGTAAAATAGTCTGTGGCCATGATCATCATCTCCTTCTTGGCATGAGCCAATGGCCCATTGCATGAATAGTCATGGGTTGTTCTGTGGATAGTACACTTCAGCAGATAGACTTGGGACTGTCTTGTAGCATTGGCATCGATCACATCTTTTGACATACTCCGTAGAGTCACGACATATGGCTGGATTGTCTTGACGAGAGGTTACAGCCTTAGTTTGGGTTTGAAGCACAATCCCGGCTATGAAGATGTAAGGGTGTTCCATGGCTCCATCCTTAAGGTCGTCTAGTGGAATTGATGTTTCGGCGGGCGTGAGGTAGGTGGGTGCTCCCAACTGTGGGGCCGTGAGACAAAGATGAGGTCTTGGTCATGGGGCCGTGAGGGAAGGATAGGTGCTCATAGCAAGGGGGCCGTGAGGTGGAGCCGTAGTCTTAACCATGGGGTTGTGAGACGTATAGATTGAGTCATTGCGAATACCGTGCTTCTCGTACATATGCTTCCGGTCATGGTTGCTCAGAAGGCCTTGAATGAAAAGTGGATGGCAGGAATCAGATTTCTTAGATTTGAGAGCAACGTGTTGAATATAACTCGATACTCTTAATGAAAGCACCAATTTGTTTGTGCAAATAATCTCACGGGAGAATATTCGCTAGAGAATCCTCCACCTTTTGAGCTTCCTTCTCATTCTTCTTCTTCCTCGCTCCCTGTAAAATAGATTAGAGTCAATAGACCACTCCCGGGATGTGTTAGCGAAAGGCCCTCCGATGCCTAAGTCAGTTCGATGATCTTTGGGAAGATATGAAAATAACGGAAAGGTAGGAGTTTTCTCTCACGGAGAGAGCCAGGTGGTCGGAACCTTGGGGTATAGAGGAGAGAGAGAGAGAGTAGCGTGAGTGAGAGAGAGAGAGAGAGAAAAAGAAGGGTTTTTTTCTAGCAAAAATAGGTGATAGGATAAATAAAAGAGATTTATTGGGAATCGGACCCTTGATTTAAGTAGATATTCCTATCTTAAATCAAAGATAATTCCCTAATTGAATATGATTTAATTAGGGTAATTAGTTGACTTAAGTAATATTCTTTTTTCCACGTGTCACCCTCTTATTGGTTGCCAAAAATATGTGTTCCCACTGAGGTCTAGCCTAGTGAAAAATAGTATTGACTTGTAGATCAGTGATTCTAGGTTCGAACTCCTATAACACTTTGGTAGTGTGCGAAAAACCCCCCTTTCCCATTTATTGTTTAAATTATTGCTTGTATTCAATTACCATCGTTTTCGCAACTTTTTCAAAATGGACATCAAAATGACTATTTTGGATCATCTTGTCAAAAAAGGCACCAAAATGCCCAAATTTTGGATCATTTTGTCAAAACAAGCACCAAATCGCTTCCTAAACTATAGCCTATTTTTGGGCAATAGGTATAATTGTTGCCAAAATAGTGGTATTTTTTTAATACAAATGATAGTCTAAACTACAAAGGGGAGGAGGGCTTTTCTTAGACACACACACCATGAGGGTTCAAATTCGAGACTATTTATATGCAAGTCAATGCCATTTTCCTGTAAGCAAGACCTTGTTGACAGATCAATAATATTATAACTACATAAGATGTTCAACCAAAACAATTATACTATTTCAAATTTAAAAAAAGAATTCAAAATTTAAAACAAAGGTTATCTAAAAACTAGTATGCTCAACAAAAGCTCAAGAGCAGCATGGATCAAGTCAAAGATCTAAAGTCATGTCCACAAGCCCAATCCATTTTATATTATACAATTATAAAACTATCAATGTGAGACTAGTTTTGTATTTGTTTACCCCAAATCTCGTACATCAAAGGTAGGTCAGAGATTGTGTTATTTTAAAAGCGTGTCACAATTAGCAGCGCAAACCCTAATAGACTTGAATAAAACTGATTAACTTATGTGCTAAGAAACCTAACTTCTAATTAAACAATTTCGCATTGAATAGGGAATGGATTCAATATGAATTCTTTTCTATGCCTCAAGATGAATAAGAACTTTATTATTTCTTTATTATAAAGCTAGGAATATGAAATAATTTATGGAATTTCCAAGCTGTTGATAACGGGTTTTGGGGCCTCAGGCCCAAAGACATAGTCGATCAACATGAGTCGTTCTATAAGAGCAAGTCCACCGCATGTGAATTACTTGGGCATGAGGGAGCACAATGACCAAATTGCAGCTCCAGTGCGCCAAGTCTAGTCCGGGCAAGGGTTGGGTCCCACGAGCCCAGGCAAGCCCACGGGTAAATTCTGCCTGAGCTGCTGCCTGGACAAGATGACATAATGCTGATGTCATAATAACGTCAGCAACCAAAAAAATTTGAAAAAAAAAAACCAAAAATTCCAATTTTTATTTTATTTTATAAACACCTAGCCATATTCTTTACTTCCCAAACCAAAAACTCTATACAAATTCATCTCCTCATATCTCATTTGAATAGTAATTGCCTTTACCCTTGCCTTTTGGGGTGGAAACAAAAAAGGTAAGGGCTGCCACTATTCATGTGGATAGTGACAAACCTTGCCTTGCTTTTGCCTTGCCCTTACCCTTTGGTGTGGAGGTGCTCTATCTAAGGCCCCTCACTACAGAATTCTAACGGTCGACAGAGTCTGTAAAATAGGGTACCCGCTTTCTCACGTTCTCTACATGTACCCCAAAAAAAAAAAAAAAAAAGAATTTTTCTATTTAAACCTCGCACTTCTTTTTGTTCACCTCATCTTCTCAGTTCACTCTAACTTCTAATTCAAATTTTCACAATTTTTAAGAAAACCTCACTATCTTCCCAAACTACCCTTAAAGACACACTAAACAGGAAAGAAAAACAAAAAACAAAAAACTCATCAACCTCACACCTAGGGGTGGGCACTCAAACCGGCAAACCGAAAATCCGAGCCGAACCACACCGAACCAAACCGGAAAAAAACCGAGTTGACCAAAAAGTCAAAAACCGGTCAAAAACCGAACCGGACCGGTTTGGACCGGATTCGGATCAGGTTCCATGTCTTCAAAAACCGAACCGGGCCGAACCGAACCGGTGAAACTAAAAAAATATATAATTTCAATATATATTTATATTTAATGCTATATTTTTAATTTCACTAAAAAAAACTTAATATTTATCCAAGTTCAATGTCAAAATATCTCTCTTTTCTCACTTTAATATTTATTTTTTTATATGAAATTGAATAATTTGTTAATTTTCAAGTAAAAAAATAATATTTCAGTTGAGAATTGTATTACAAAACAATTTTAAAAAATAATTTTTATAATCCGGTTCAAAACCGAACCGGAACCGAAACCGGACCGAAATCGGTTCAAACCGAACCGGACAGTTTTTGAATTTTTTTAATTAAAACCGAACCGAACCAAACCGCATGAATAGTACCGGATCGGTTCTAATTTGAGGCAAAAACCGGTCCAAACCGAACTGTGCCCACCCCTACTCACACCCCACACCCCACACTTCGCTATCTTGCCTCTTACCAGTCTAAATTCACCTCAACCTTACATTACTTAAAGAGATAAAACATTCCAATAGAAGGCTAAACCCAAATATTCTAATGGAAATTTTATTTAACATAGCACGCTTCTCTCCTAAGCATAACATCATGTCCTTAATATTTTATTGTAAAAAAGGATTTTATCAATGACATTGGGAAACATTGTAACATTAGATTCAGCAAATTGTTTTGATAGGAAACATTAGATCTGAATCATGATTCCAAAATCATCAAATTCTACACTTTCAAGATAAAACCCTACTCAAGTATCTCAAATTCCAAAACCAAAAACTGCATGTATCCTCTGGAAAATAAGATCCTGCCATCCTCTCTCCGTATTCTCCGCCGCAGTCGCATTCCCATATCTGCATTACCAAAGTCTCCAAAACAAACCAATCAACTTTGCATAGAAGAAAACAATAAAACTCACATACTCCCAATCAATCAAACTAAAACTGAAAAGAACCCATTAATTAAAAGTTCAAATCAAAACCAACATGTCTTTCTCATGAATATGAAGAGTTCTGGGGTGTATAAATGTATTAGGGTTAAGTATTAAGTTAGATGACATTTTTTGTTTTTTACACAATAATAAAACTTAAGAATTTAATTATTTAAGTATTGGGTATAAAAAAAATGTGTGAGGTTTAAATAGAAAAATTAAAAAAAAAGATTATAATAAAATACATATTAAAAGACTATGAGTAGATCTCTCGAAGACTCTATATTTTTTTATTTCTTTTATGTGAGTGAACCGCTCAAAAACTGTCCTAAAGTGTTGATCCAAAAAGGGGCATTACGACAATTATCTATTATCTGCATTATTGGACTCTCACCTCACCTCCATCCCAAATTGCCGATATCATCTCTCTCTCTCTCTCTCTCTCTCTCTCTCTAGCTATCTCCATGGCTGCAACAGGTCCAACGTTCAATATCCACTACTCTTCACAAGTTCCCCATGATCAGCCAGCCAAACTGATGACCAGCATCAAAAAGCTTGCAGAATCACCAGGCATCACCTTCATCCCTCCCACTTATACCTGCACAAACAATCCCCATGATGACCTGGCAGCTTTGATAGATACAGAGTCAACGATCCCCACCGTTGACTTTTCTCTCCTCACATCTGGCACTCCCCAACAGCGCTCCCAAGCCATCCATGACCTTGGCAAAGCCTGCCAGGACTGGGGCTTCTTCTTGGTACTATTTTAATTACAGATGGGAATTAAATTGTTGAATTAAATTTTAATTTCTTTTTTTCCATATGTCAATGACATAGGTGATCAATCATGGTGTGCCAGAGAGTCTGATGAAGGCGATCTTGGAAGGGGTACAAGGGTTTTTTGATCTGACGGAGGAGGAGAAGCACGAGTTTGAGGGGAAGCATGTACTGGATCCAATCAGGTGTGGGACCAGCTTCAATGCCTCGGTGGACAAGGTGATGTTTTGGAGGGATTTTCTCAAGGTTTTTGTATATCCTGAGTTCCACTTCCCCACTAAACCTGCTGGCTTCAGGTACAATGTTTTGTTTTTTTTTTTCATACAAGTAATATTTAAAGAGAGGAGAATCGAATCTAGAATATTGGAATTTATTTTTATGAGTTAAATCAGGGGCAAAAATTACTTGCTTTACCTTATAATTAAAGGGGATATTTTTGTTCACCACTTTAACTCAAGGTGTATATTTATCATTCTTCTCAATACTTAATACGAGTCTATAAGCATAACCATGATTACATAAATCAGAGTAAAAAGTTAATTATAGTTAGAGCTATAAACACGTGTCAAATATCAAGAAGGGTGGTAAGCATACATCTTGAATTAAAATGGTGAACAAAAATATATCGATCCTATAATTGAATGGATTCTAAACCCTTGAAAAATCATAAATTTGTTAGGACAAGTTTCGTAACATGTTTTCGTTTTTATTTTATTTTAATTTTTAATTAAAGACAGAGAAGATATAGGAAAGATACTGCATGCTAGGCTGAACACATGATGTGTGAGAAGCAATAATCCAAAACAAAGTCGAAAAACCACTTCCAAAACCTCTGAAGGAGTGCGATTAAGTACCACCATTTAAAACAAAAATTCTAGCAGCCATCCTCGTAGGCAAATAAGCTTGAATTATCCCCGGTCGATGTACTACGAACATAATTATACACTTCTGATATGTTTACTTACCTAAAATAGATATGAGAAGAAATATTATGATTCATGACTTCCCCTACATATACGAACATATATAAAACCAAAAAAGTATGTTAACTTCACATTAAATATTTAAAAGAAAGTACCTGTGATGATGAATTTAGTGAAACGGGTTTACCTTTTGTTTGCTTTAGTGAGCTTGCATTAGAGTACTGCAAAAGAACGCGACAAGTGACAAGAGAACTCCTGAAAGGAATATCAGAGAGCTTGGGATTGGAAGCCAGCGACTTAGAGAAGTTCTTGAATGTTGAGTCAGGCTTGCAGATCTTCATTGCAAACCTTTATCCTCCATGTCCACAGCCAGAGCTTGCCTTGGGAATGCCACCTCATTCTGATCATGGCCTCTTGACCCTCCTTATACAAAATGGCATTAATGGCCTTCAAGTGCAACACAAGGGTAAATGGGTCAATGTCAATGCCATGCCCAACTCCTTTCTTGTTAACACTGGTGATCACCTGGAGGTAAAGTTTCTCTCACAAATTCTTCATTTCTTTGACTAAACATTTGTTGCATTTGTTGTTCCAAATTTAGGGACTTAGATGACAATATAAGGTTAAACGGGGTTTGGGACAATCACAATTTGCATATGGCGAGATTTGAATGAAAAAAAGGAAATGAATGAGTCGTAATTGTTTCAAATGTACTGGATCTAGTTACTTCAAATACATTCAATCTAATGTAACTAGTTTTTGTAGAAAATTAAGAAAAACACAACATAATTATATTTCAAATTTTTTAAATGTGGGTAAATAGCACTCCGATAATCTCCACGTGCACTCCAAATTGAAAATGTTAGAATTTTTATGGTACTAACAAGTCATTTTGGTCATTTTAGTAAGTAAAATGGTACTAGCAAGTCGTTTGAGAACACTTCACAATGTCATCTCATGATCTAAATTGTTTCGTTTTTTAAGTAACCTAATTAACCTCCACAATTACAGCTCACTCTTTTTCCTACATATTTTAGATTTTTAGCAATGGGAAGTACAGGAGCAATATTCATCGAGCAGTGCTGACCAACAAAGCTACAAGAATATCCCTTGCCACTCCAACTGGTCCATCTCTTGAAACAGTAGCTACGCCTGCACCCGAGCTCATAAACAATGAAAACCGAAAGCCAGCATATATTGGGATGAAGTATAAAGATTACTTGGAGCTTCAACAAAGCAGCATGCTTGATGGCAAATCCATCTTGGATCGTGTACGGGTTTCAAACTCTGAATAAATCGGTGGCTGCTCTGTCTGGTGCTTCTACAATTATTGTGCTTAATTAATTAGTACAATGCTCTAATAAACCAAAGTTGTAATATCACCAGAACAAGTTTGTCAAATGTAAGCAATATCCAAACTTGTATGATTATAAACATTTTAGAAAATGCTCCTTATCCCTCAAGTTTGTATAATGGGGTATAATGGTAACTAGATCGACATTAATTGCTGTAGGAGTGGAGCTCATAAGGTGAAATGCAAGAATTGATGGAAACAACTTAATGAATAGTGTGGTTGGGACTTTCATTACTGTGGACTACATGTGTCGATATGTTCGCTTATAAGAGCATCCACAGTTAAGAAGTGTATTATCAGAAGTGTAAAGTAATTTTTACATTTCTTTTACATCTCTGGGGATGTAAATAATTTTTTTATTTATGTTAATTTTTTTGTGTGTTTTTTTTAATGTATTAACATTTTTCAATTAAATATATGTGTATTAGGTATATTTTATTTTTTTCAAATAAATGGACCTAAAAAAATTTAAAGGGTGATTTTATTTTAACCCCGTAATTTGCTCTTTTGACCCCGTACTAATTTTAAACATAAATAACATATTTTACCCTTGTATGTAATTACCGTTAAGGGCAAAAAATATTTAAAATAAAAATTAAATTTGCTCATTACACTCCACATACGTTCCTGCAACCCTAGTCATACTTTTTTCTCAAATCATCATGTTCTTAGAACCCTAACAAGGTTTATACGCTTATATTGGTGAAAACATACCTAATATTTATTCACGAAGGGTGAGATTGAAGTTAGTGAGGCTTCGAATGAGGTATGAGTTTATTTTTTGGCGTTTTTCAAGTTTAGGGTTGCATGGTGGTAGCTGGTACGTGCAACACACTAGTACTGAACGTAATAGGAAAATTCGGTGGCATGCCACTGAAACATTGAACTTATTTCGGTTGTGTTTGACCAGCCGTTAACTTAAGATGTAGTGGAGGTCCACCATAATGTGGAAAGGGGTTCAATGTCGTATGACCGAATTTTACCTATTATTCAGTGGCGAGAACCGAAATATATTTGTTTTTTCAGTAATTTGTTGTCGACCACAAATTTAATGCGAACTATTTTGACTGAAGGAACAAAACCAAGGTGACGCCGCTATTGAAGACAACAATGTTGGAATAGAATGTATGATGGACTATAGTGATCAATTCACAACTTACGAGGTACTCATTTTGAGTATCTTTTTTTTTTTTTTTTTTTTGGGTTTGAAATCCTTTTTTGTTTTTTTAAAATGGCATTAAAGTTTCAAATTTGAACTTAATAACATGAGTTTAATGTGTATATATTCAAAGGTAGAGATGCATTAATTAGATGAGCTCGTGTACAAGGAAAGATGAATAATATCGTAATTGTAATTAGAAGGTCTGATTCTGGAGGGGAAGGCAAGAGGAGATCTCGAGTAATACCTTTGTGAGGAAGGAACGTAAATATGAGCTTACAAGATCTAGTGAGACAAATGGTGTAAGAACAGATGCAAATGGTGATAGAAAAAGTGTTGAAGGTTACTTGTACTAAAAAGAAATGGGGATGCCCATTCTTGTTAAAATATGTCAATATTGATGATATGGATGATTGGAAGTTGGAGGTTGTTGTGTCGGATACAGTACATTTTGCTCATAGCTGATTTTATAACAATCTTAAGGCTCGTTTGGTCTATATTAGACTACTGGATAGGAGTAAATAATTTAATTTTGACTGTTTTGGGCTTTAATGACTTCGATTAACTTGTATTTTTAACGATTTAATTTAATACATTAACTATTTAAAAAAGGTTTTGCTTGGAATATTTTTCATCTTCTTATAAGCTCTCTTTTCCAACTTCTTCTCAAACACACCTCTCTCTCTCTCTCTCTTAATTATCTTGGAAAAAAAAAAAAAGAACTCTCTCTCTCTCTCTCTTTGCTCTCTCTCTCTCTCTCTCTCTCTCTCTCTCTCTCTCTCTCTCTCTCTCTCTCTCTCTCTCTCTCTCTCTCTCTCTAGAAGCTATTTGGTGACTGTTTGTGGAAAACACAAATTAATAATTTGTGTGTGGTGGTTTTTTTGTTTGAATTTCGGATACCCAAGTTTGCAGCTTTGCTTAGTGTTGAAATTTGTTCTTGCCCATTTATGTTGTTTCGATTCAAAGCTCAGCCATACAAGTTTGGTTCTCAATCCTATTTTAATTTTTTAATTGGTGGGTCAATATAATTGGCTCTCGATTCAAAGCTCAGTCAGATTCCAAATTTTTTTATATATTAATTTTTTGGTCAAAATCTCATATTCTAAATTTTGACTTGGGGGGTTTTGCATCAATGATGTGGTGGCCCAGTGAGGAAGACAATGAAGGAAGCAGATATAGGGAAGAGAGAATTGGGAAAGAGGTTTCTTGTTTTAGTATTAGGCAGCCGTTAGATTTCTGTCGGATCTCTCCGTTAATTGCATACGTGGCATTCTGGGTTCCACATTATTTAGTTTTTTAAATTTAAATTGATTAAAATATGAATAAAATAATTTTTTTAAAAGTTAAAAAGAGAAAGAAAAAAAAAGATTGGGACCCACCGACTCAAAACCAGCACTCCCTTCCTCTCCCCCACCCCAGGTTTCTTTCTCCCCCATTACCACCACCTGCACCACCTCTCCCTCACAGCCTACACCGTCCACCCTCCCCACAGCCCCGACTTCCACCAAGCCACCTCTCCCATCACCGCAGCTCCCTCGCATCCCCCACCCTCCCCATAGCAAGCCACCCCTCCCATCACCACAACTCTCTCCCTCTCTCTCACAATTTCGAGCCCACCATTATTACCTCACCCAAAAAACCAGAAAAACAAAGGCACACTTTGAATTCCAATTCCAATCCGACCAAACCCCAAAACCTACACACACAAAAAATTGTATTTTCAGGTTCTGAGACTTTAGAAAAAATGTCGGAGATGGCAAACAATTTCAGGTAAACAAAATTAACTCTTACCTCCTCTGTTATGATCCCAGTAGGAGCCAACTACCCACCATTCCATTCCAGTACAAAAATAAGAAGAACAAATCAAAGCATTAATTACTGTTCTTAGCCGTTCTCCCTCTCTCTGTTTCTTTGTTGCCTCCACCATCCAAAGTTGCCTTCCCAGGACAGATTCCAGCGACTGCCATCTGCATCCACATGGATCTGCAGCCACACCCAACCCACCGAATCCACATTTCAAATTGACAACTACGAGAGATCGTGAGTGCAAGGTTCAAATTTGAAGTGGGTTTAGAGGTTATAATCTGAAGATTGGTGATGGGTGTGTAGAGAAGATTTGAAGGGAGAAGGAGGGAGAGAAGGCACTGGGCGGAGATTGATGTGGTAAGGCTTGAATCTGGAGCAGGTTTTGAGGCTGCGATCTAAAAACACAGATCGGGAGGAGAAAGAGAGAGAGAGGAGGTGGAGATGGGTAGAGAGAGAAAGGAAGTGGATGATGGAGGGATATGAGGTGGAGGTGGAGAAAGAGAAAGAGGAACTGGGCTGATTTAGATGGTGGAGGGGTATAGGAAGTGGTGGTGATGGTTGAGAAACAGTGAGGGAGAAAATAGGTGGCTGTGGTGATGTCAGAGAGAGAGAGAGAGAGAGATTTATTTATTTTATGGTTTTTAATATTTTATTTATATTTTAATTAATTTAAAATTAATAAATATTGAAAAATGTGGGACCCACAGTGCCACGTAGGCAACTAACGGAGAGATCTAACAGAAACCCTAACGGAGGAACCACATTGTAACAAATTTAAAAGACTGAGGTATGTGATTGTTAAAATTGAAAAGATATGGACTAACATGCATTAAGGATGTAACTACAGGGTACTAAATTGTAAGTAACCCTTTTTTTCTCCCTTTTTTTCTCATAGTTTATATAGCTGGTTGAACTCCAAAACATTGAGCTATAATAATAATACCACGTAAATTAGTTTGAAGGTTTTTTTTTCAAACCCTAGCAGTAATTGCCCAAATATTATAGATATTACGTTGCAAAAACGGGTAGAAAGGTTTATGAGATTTTATTGCTATTCTAATGTTTTAAATTTAATTTTGAAGTAGCCAATAGTAATAAAATCCTTAGCTAGTTGGCTCATAGATACAATAGGGGAGCATTTTTTCTTACTACCTTAACCTAATGTGTACCCTCACCACCCATCTTAACAATTGACACCTCTCCTTGAAACTAACTATAGTTAACACTTTATTTTTAAGGGATCTTCACTAATATACCCAAAATAGGAGCTGAAATTATAAAAAAAAACCCCACATAGAAAACACTTCATAAACACACCCAAAATCCATTTATTAAATAACAAATTAGTGTTGAAGTTCCAATAAATTACAGCACTGCCACTATCAAGCCCAACAGAAAAAAAACTCAAAAAACACCCAAAACAAACCCAGCCCAAATTTATAAACAAGCCCAAACATTGTACCATCTCGTATTCCATAACTTTCGGCCCAAAAAAACATTATAGAATTACACTGTTAATACTATGCCGTAGAACTGTCATAGAATTACACTGTTAATACTATGCCGTAGAACTGTCTTGCTATTAAACTGTTATGACATTATTATTTGCTGAATTATTATTTGCTGAATTATTATTTAAACAACATTATTGTTCAGGGGCGCTTTTTACCTACACAATAGGACAGTATTGTACAAACATAACATTAAAAAAAAATAAAAAATAACGAAAACCAAGGGTCTGTCCCCACAACCCTTCATTCTCCATCAAACCTCCGCAAATCATATCATAAAAGTACATTGTTAATACCATGTCATGAAAGTACATTGTTAATATCATGTCATAAAAGTGCATTGTTAATACCATGCTATATTGTTAATACAATTTCATAGAAAAACATTCTTAATACAATTTCATAGAAAAACATTGTAAATACTATTTCATACAAAAAATCCAAAAAACCCTAACAAGAGATTCGATATCCTTTGCTGCCACCTCCAATTGTCCATAGTTTCACCAGATACAATTGCAAAGGCACAAGGAAATACCTTTATAAGAAGAAAAAAAAAGTACACTGTTAATACTATGTCACAGAAGTACATTGTTAATACTATGTCATAGAACTATTTTCCTAGGAAAAATCACATTTTTGCATATCATAAAATCACATTGTCCATAGTTTTACCAGAAGCAATCGCAAAGGCCCTCTACAAGAAGAAAAAAAAAAGTACACTGTTAATACTGTGTCATAGAACTACCTTCCTAGTGAAAATCACATTATGCATATCATAAACTTTAAGTGCACAACTATATGAGCAAAAAATAGCGCATGCTTTGTTACTGAAAAATCTGTTAATACTATGTCATGGAAGTACACTGTTAATACTATGTCATAGAAATCAACTCAATTGCAGGGTATGAACAGTTTAACAACTATTCATACCACTTACTGGAAGCTAACAACTATATTTCATTTGCATAATAGTTACGATAAAAATGTACAACTACAAAAACCCCATGTTCATAAACCAACAACCTTGAAAAACATAACGGAAAACACAACCTTTTGAACAAACCTAGGAACCCAGAGCAAAAACCCCATGTTCGTAAAGTAGCAACCTTGAAATACAACTGAAATTGAAAGAACAAGTGATGTAGGTGAACTGGTTTGGCAACAAGTTGCTGCCAAAATTGCCATGACAGAAACAAACAGTATGAGTTGCAGCAGCCAATGCCTTGATTTTCTTTTCATTTTTTGCCACTGGTAAAAAATATTAAATGTCTTCTTCCTTGCTAACTAATGGCAACAAACTTTATACTGACCAAACCCCTTTGCAGTTTCCATGGATATGGTTACTAATTAAGATTAGTAAATTTGATGTGACACAAAAGCAAATGGATATTGCTGGCTAGAAAACCGAGCACAGTGAGAGACAAACAAAATTTGAAAAGAGAATTTTGCATTCCATTATCAGAACAGAAACCATTCAATCAATACTCCAATTTTGCATTCCATTATTTGAAGAAAAAAAAAGGAAAAAAAAGAAGAAGATTGGAGACTGAGAAAGAGAAAACAATTGTTATCAACTGCAAAGAATCTTGAGCATAAAATAAAAATGCTCAGAAAGTGGTCCAATTTTCTGTACAAGCTATCGCTTTCTCTGTCTCCCTATGATATTCTTAAGCCTAAAAGAATTTAAGAAAAAAGTTTACTTTGCACCTCAATTGCACAAGCCAACAGCTACTGTTAAATTTGCTTCCTCTCATATTGTCTCGCTTGAAGTTCTCATATTAACATTATTTCAAAAAACAGATGCTACTAGCATTCCAACAACCCCGAATACCAAGCATACCGTCAAAGTCAAATGATAACTTATCTCTAAAAATTCCCAAAAGTCCCTACAATACCTATACCAACATATTCATACTAACAAGGGGAGTAAATTTTGGTCTTGGACCTCGGCCAAAAAGTAGCCGGAGCAATTCGGAACACTGCCAAAGCCGTCGGTCAAACTAGGGTGTATTGATTAATTTCCAAAACTCCAAAATCTATCCTAACCACATACATAAACAGCTAGAGTACGAAAAGTAGATGAAGTTTCATACCTCGATCGACGGAAACAACAGCCGGAGTCGCCGAAAACGACGTCGGAAAACTCGAAATCCACAGACCTTTCTGAGCTTTTAGCGGCGTCGTGAGCGGCTGATGTGGCTGGGCTTTAGCCCAGACTTGATCGTCGGCCCTAGCCGATCCTTTTCCGACCGCTCTCACTGCTGGCCGTGGCCGGAGCACCAAGATCGCTGGCCTGGTTTCCGCCAATTGAGAGAGACGAGAGAGAGAGCGTCCAAAATTTTTCAAAAAAACTAATTTAATACTGAATGGGTAATAAAGGTATTTCATTTAAGTAATTAAACTAAAAAATGTAACAGCTGTCATTTTTGGGTATTTTTTGGGTGTGTTTATATACATTGAATAGTATAGGGTATATTTATAGTTTCATATCTAGGAATGGGTATTTAACTAATTTTGTATATTTTTAATTCTTTTAAATTATTTCAAATCAAAAAATAAAGTAATAATTATAATAAAATAACATTTAAAACAAAAAAAACAAAAACCCTCTCTCTCTCTCTCTCTCCCCTTTCCTGACCAGCCCACCTTAAGCCTTATTCTCTATCACTACAGCTCACCCCTCAGCAACCCTAGCCACCATGCCCCTCTAGCAACCCCTCCCCCACCTCGTTCCCCCTCTCCACCATTGCTTAGAGATCCACAAGAGGCTTCATCCTCCAATCCGTCATCAAAGCCTGGTCCGTACTTAACAAACCCAACCCTCTCTGCGAGTTGCGAAAATACATGTTGTCAAATTTGGCCGGGCTCATGATGTCGTTGAAGGTCGGCACTGCGCAGAGCTTCTTCGACCACTGCGAGAAATTGGGATTGGCTGGGTCAATGTCGGAGGACTTGCTGAAATTGAAGATATGGTTGCTGAACTCCATAAATTGTTGTTTCCCTCTTTTCGGCCGAGACAACTGACAGAATGAACTTTTGATCCTTCTTCTTTTGAGTGCAGGGCGTGCCACCACCAAGCCCCGAATTTGGGTTTGAATGGAATGTGAGTAGATGGATATGTTGCGTCCGAGATCTAACTTTAATCAAACGATTGTTCGGCCGAGCAAGGAACCTCATCACGGCCTAGGTTCTTTCACTACCTCAGGGTCAAGGCTTTATGTGAGCGACCAAATGATGTGGAGTGGGTGGAGATGAAGATTAAAGGTGAAACGTAATGAAACGAAGAACAAGTGCATAAATTAAAGGTGCTTAAACTTAAATATAATTTAAAGACAAATGTGTAAAGTAAAATGCGAAAAATAAATAACGTAAAGACGAGAATTAAAGTGCGACAAAATAAATAAAAGCGATAAGTAAAGCAAGAACGAAATGAAAGCGATAAGAAAGATAAAGTAAAATGAACTTGAAATTAAACTTAATTGAAGTGCGATAACAATGAAGAGTAAAGCAATTGAAATAAACTTGAATTTAAATGACAAGAAAATATAAATTGAATGAAAATTTAAACTTATACTAAGAAAAGGAAGAACTCGCTACACTAAGTACATGAAAAGTAAAATCGTAAGTCTAGTAAAAGAAAAATGCGAGACGAAAAATAGGTTTGTTTGTCTGATGTTGTGTCTGATGTCTTCATCGAGATTCATCCATTCCAAGCCCGGCCGTAATTTTCCAGATATGTCCAGCCGCACCATCACTCAACACGCCCAGCCGAGATCTCCAACACCCCAGCCCGCGAACTTCTCCAATCCTGGCTGATATTTCCTGCTCCATTCAAACTGCCAGGCCGCACCTTGTATGGCCCAGCTTTTTCCGGCTATGCCCAGCCATTTTGTAAGCTCAGCTCTGCTAACGAACCCTGGCCGCTATATCTGCCATTGAGAAGCCCAGCCGACTCTTTTAGCCACGCCCCGCCGAATCTTCAACTCCAACCTAGCCGTGCCCTTTCAATTCCTAGCTCGGCCACTATTCTTCTCGTGCCTAGTCAATTCTCGTGCACGGGTGGATTTTGACCACCCCCTAACAGTTGTTATCAAAATACAAATTGTCTACAACCATTTTGAAGATTCAACAAATAAATTACAAACATAAAAGAAATTGACATTTTGAAGATTCAGCATTTCGTGGTAGAGCAGATGTTCCAAATTGACAGCGGAATTCCTCTTCTTTATATTGGCAACAACTTGAAGCCTATCGCCCCCAAAATAAAACATTAATTTAAAAAAACAAACGATCTATTCGAAATACAACTAAGTTGTGAAATGAGAGAACCCCTTTTCAACTGGGCCTGTTGTTTTTGGTGTTACGGTGGCAGTGGCAGTGGCTATGACCGTCGACGAGGTGGTAGAGCTGGTAGGGAAGGGGAAGAGAGAAGGGCAAAGAGTTTGTGTTTTTGTTTTTTAATGTTATTTTACTTTATTTTTTTAATTTGAAATACTTTAAAAGAATTAAAAACAAAGAGTTAACTATAGTTATTTTCAAGGGCAGGTGTCAAGTGTTAAGATAGATGGTGAGGGTACACATTGAGTTAAGGTGGTGAGCAAAAATACTCCCGATACAATAGTTTTGGAACCAACCTCAATTTATTGAGAATTAGAAAAAAATAAATTTCATTACTTATTATTATTTTTAAATGAATTTTCTAGATTTAACCCAAGGGTCACACTTGTTTCTAATTGCCATATTTATTTTTCCAATAAAGTTGTTAATAGTTGCCGTTAACATGAAAACCTTAATTTATAAAATTTGTAACACCTGTCCCAACTAATTATTTTATTTTGCGAAGTTACATTTTTGCCCTTAAAGTAAGGTATTTTTGGTCAATTTTTGTTCAGAATTAGTTTTGGGAGTTAAAGTTAGACTATTGCGTAGAGCTCGCTCTCACAAGTTCATAGACACGTAGTGGGCTCAAATCGGAGTTTTAACGAGAAAGTTGTGATTTACGGAAGTGCAGTGAGACAATCGTAATTTTGGAGAAGTCAAAATTTAAAAACACAAGATCAGACCATCCCACGCCTACCTCTTTTAGTTCCCAAGTTTTGTCAGTTTTATAATTCCCACAGATGAAAGTCTTGACCAGCTCATGTTCTCTCCATTCCCTAAAGTCTTATCTCCTAAACTCATCATAGCTTCCAAACCCGTCAGTTCTGTTGCACGCTTCAAAGCCCCTCTCTCCTAAACTCAAAATGAAATATCTTCTTTTTCAAACTTGTTCATCTGTTTGTCTGATAGACCATATCAAAAATTGAGCCCAATCGAAGCGGTGTAGCTACCTCAAATGCAATTTGAGTGCAAGTTCATCACAGCCTGGTACTCTGTGTAAGGCTCGGGTTTGGCCTTGCATGTCTATTTTTCACTGCTCTTTTGGTGAAGTAGTCTTCATCACATTTGTTCCTTCGTTTGAGTGCTATAACATAACCAAAATGGAAGGCAATTGGAGATGTCTATCTACCAGAAAGCCTGTTCAAGGTGAGACTAGTCTTCTCTTACTTCTTGTCTGCTGGTTCCACGTGTCTAAGTGTCACCTTTTCATCCTTGTCTTATCGGTTGATGTAGGCTCGAATTCTACCTTGCATATTGATTTTTCTTACTCAGATGAGAAAGGTTCCTTGAAGAAAGTTGTTGAGCATTCTGTAGTCTACCAGATATCCAAAATTAATAGTCATCCAGCAAGTTTAGCCTTGTGGGAAGTGGTACAAACTGAAATAAGCTTCTTTGTTTCCAAGTGCTGTTTTTGTGGTTCTTCTCCTTGGAAGGTGAATTGAGGATTTTAGACCAATTCAGAAGAGTGAGGTAAATATTTAAGATGTTTGATTTATGGGAATCTATTTTAGAGGTTAAATTCTTGAGGTTTTGTGGATTGTTGAATTGTTCCAAAGTTAAGTAAAATTATGAACCTAT
Source organism: Prunus dulcis (assembly GCF_902201215.1). Taxonomy (NCBI): domain Eukaryota; kingdom Viridiplantae; phylum Streptophyta; class Magnoliopsida; order Rosales; family Rosaceae; genus Prunus; species Prunus dulcis. The sequence continues at coordinate 7,563,947 of NC_047657.1, forward strand.
AGGAATGTATGGATCAAACCCGTGGTCCGCTTTGTGGTGGCCCGATGAGTTCTAAAATACTCCGCACGTCTTCTCGAGCACGATGGTATGCTCGAATTAGCTTTTGGTTACTGTTTGACTATCGAACGGATATTGTGCTTATTATGCAATATCCAGGTTTGATAGGTTCAGATCGTTCGATTGGTTCCATTTCAATTACATTATTCCATGTACCTCTAAGATCATGTAGGAACTTGTTGATTGAAAATCGGAGTCCTAGATACTCAGAATTAATGACCTTAGGGTTAGGCAAACCGATCGCCGTCTGAACGTGCGATTGACTTAGATCCGACCGCTCGATCAAGACCAAATCATTGGGACATGTTAGACCTTGTCGGACCCTTAGGAACTTATTTAAAAGTCATGCATACACATTGAGTCTTAGGAATTAGGATTTTGAGTTAAAGTTCGTGGTTGGGTACTTTTATTGATTAAGTCCTCGTGTTCTTTCAAATAGGTACTCAGGCTCCACGTACTCCACAACAGGGACCCTCTCATGGTCGGATAGCTCTGGACTTGCTGTGAGTGGACATTGTTTTAAATGAGCATTATTTTTCAACTATGGAATTTCATGAATAAATGTGATATGGGATTTCTAGGGATTATTATTATTATTATTATTATTATTATTATTATTATTTTAAAGTATATGGATTTGGGTTTCGGATTGTGGTAATTTTGGATTTCGTGACTTTAGAATATATTATGGATTTTGGTTTTTGGGGTATTTGTTCATGTGGTTTTTTGATTATCAATACCTTTGAGATTTTCGGAATTGGTATATATATTGATGGGCTATGGTTTTGGAATTTTAATATGGTGTATTGGGTTTTATTATCTTTGTCTTATGGGATTTTCGAAGGTTGTAAACTTAATCTTTAGTTGCTATACTTACTCGTTTTGAGTTTGGGTAGAAGTCGTGAAGCCCATGTAAACATTCTTAACTATTATGCATGTTGGAAGTTGGGTGTGTTATAGTGCTTGTTTGCAGGTACTGTATATTAGGAATTGTTTCAATTACATGGGAGATTCTGTCAAAATTTCGGCAAAAGTCAAAGTCTTTATCAGTTTACATTAGGGCTAAAGAATGTTTTAGGAAAGTGGGTCCGTCATCAATTAGATGCTGGACAAGAAGCAGGGTTCATCACGGAATCCGAGGAAGGAGTATTACATTTGTGTGTGTGTTAATATTGTTAAGTTTGGCAAGAGTATTTTTTGAACTTGCAAATAAGAAATGTTATGATTTGATTATATTGTCTTATTGCAATTTTGAAATCAAGAGCTTTGTGTTAGTTTTGTTTTATTAATTGGAAAAAAACTGTAGATTAATTTAAATTCCTTCGATATGATTTAATCTTCAATTTGTATTCATATTTGCCATTAAATCATGTTGTTAACGATTCTATGCTGGAATGATTAGGAAAATCAATAATTCTCTTACCCACTTCCACTAAGTTTTACAATCTATCTATTCTTGAATCTACCTTAACCTTTTTCTCTCCCCTGTGAGAGCCTCTGCTCTCTTCCATGAGAGATCTCTACCCCCCAGGGTGGTTTGTTTCCACCCCATTGAATGCTTATAAATCCCAAATCTTATGAGTAAACTGTAAGGATTTTGTTTCAACATAGCATTAACTCTTAATCAAGACTGGTGTGATTTTGATTCTGCAAGATTGACTTGTCTATGTCTGGGAGACATGCCATGACAAAGGGAGCTAAATCCCTTAGGTCTGTACTCTAATGGTGTAATCTATATTGTTATCTTTATGATTAATTAAGTTGCTCCTATTTGAATCTCTGCATTCATTTATGCCCCCGCCCCCGGCCACAACAAAATTTATTGCCATCCATTAATAAAACCTTCACCAACCAAAGGATGAGCTTGTATGAATGGACCCCAGCGAATGACCACCTTTCTCGTACCCTCAAAAATCTAGAACTCTCTGCTCTGATTATCCTCCTAGTTTTTCTACTGACCCTGGGTTGCAGCCAAGTTTTCAAAACCTTTATGCATCTGAAAAATTTTCAGTATTACACTTTCAGAAAGTTTGAAACCTTATCAGACCCATATCAAGAACCATTCCCAGTAAACAGCCCTTCTCCAAAAATTTCCTTCACAACCCTAACTCAAAAGGATTTGTACTTGATGGCTAAGCCAAACCATGAAGATCTGGTCCTACGTTTGAGGAGGCACTGGGGATAGACAACTTGGAAGATGGGCAACTCGTCGGTGTACTTATGGCGGACAAACTGCGCAACAAAGGGGCTATCAAAAGCATTCTCACCAGAGCATGGCGTGAGTATGGTGAAGCAAAAATTTGCTGGGTGCAAGACAACATTTTTTCCATTATTGTTAAGGATGAACTGATGGCAGACAAGCTAGTGAACAACGGGCCCTGGCAAGTTATGAAAAAATGTTTCTCGATGAGAAGGTGGCCTTCGACACTTGCTATAAAAGAGATCCAGGTGAAACATGTAGCTTTCTAGGTTCAAGTTCGTGGCATCCTGCAAAATCTGTGTCACCAAGAAAACATGGTAATGACTGGCGACAGAATTGGAGAGATCATTAAGTATAAGAATCCAAACCAAACTCGAGGTTTCTTTCGATTTCGGGTCTGGATCGACACAACTAACACTCTCCCGACAAGATTCTGGCTTCGGCTGGCAAATGGGTCGGAAACCTGGGTAGAATTTTAGTTTGAATGCCTAGGAGATTTCTATTATAAATGCGGAAGGATCGGCCATTGTATGAAAGAATGTTCTTATGAGGCACCGGTGGAGAGTAGTGCAAAGTATGGAGACTGGACCTAGGCAATTATCATAAAAGAGATCACGAATGAAAACCAAAGAATATAATCACAGGGGAGCGATGAAGGGCGACGATGGTTAGAACAATCATACAAAGGAGATGAGAGGAGGCGCGTGAGGGAGAAAGTAAGGCCTAGGATTGAGCAAATCAAATCTGTCAAGATGGCAGTAGAAAGTTTGGAGAACAACATATGGTGTGGAGTGTTCAACATTCTCTAAACCTGACATTTCCATCCTTGAGCCAACTGCTGCTGATGGGGACATATCAAAACGTTTCAGAATCCATGTCGGTCTATGGTGAGAAGGAAGATTTGGACCACGAGCTAGCATTTGCAGTTATGAGACCAGCAAATAGAGCTGGCCTACTCCTTTTGAAAAAATAATTGAGCTTGCTATGGCCTAAATGACGTTTGGAAATGCTATCATAACCAATTGGACCAGGCATAGACCTAGCTCAAGGGGTGAAATGATGGATCTTGGTCCATATGGGTAGCCCTTTCAGGGTGAGCCAATATTTTGCAATTCGTTTAGTTTTCCTCCAAATCAACATGTTGGCCAGTCCTCTTCTGCACTTAGTCATTCTGCTGGTAGGTCAGGTCAGGTCAGAAGCGCGAAGCCCAATAACTAAAATCAAGGAGTATCAATCCCATAGAAAGAAGTTTTGTAGCCTCACATTGGAAAACTCATTTTGTACTAAAATAAAGGGAACCGAAGATGGGAAGTGGTAGCCAAGGGCAGTAAGAAAAAGAGCTAACATAAGAGGAAGAGAAGGACATCAACGTGGAATCTCTGTAGGAAGTCACGATTCAACAAACTTCTGACTGTAGACATCTGGAGAATGGTCTCAACGGTGGAAGGGAGGACTCCTCCCAATGTGGTAACGGCTGGCCTAAAATAGCTGCACGGTCAACATGAGTCATATCCTTTGGAACTGTCAGGGTCTTAGGTCAGACATGACAGTTCGGGTCCTTAGGGGACTTATCAAGAAACACAAACCCTCTATCATTTTCCTCATTGAGACAAAGATGAGAGATGAATGAATAAATAGTGTAAGAAGGAGGATGAAACTTACGAATAGCTTCAGTGTTTTACTTGAAGGCAGCATGAGGTATGAGCTTATGGTGGGATGACAGTGTTACGGTAACTGTTTTGAGAGCATGTCCAAATGTAATTGATACTATGATTGTTGCGAGCCATTTGAATCAATCTTACAGCGCTACTTGGGTCTATGATACCCCTATGAGAAGATAAGGCAGATTTCTGGCGTTGGCTTGAGGACACTTTGCAGTCTTATACTGTTCCTTGGTTTTGCAGCTGTGATTGGAATGAAATTCTACGGAACCATGAAAAGAAAGGAGGATTGGCGTTGTCTCCGTCGAGACCTAGATATCTACACGACTTCATGAACAAAGCAAATTTGATGGATTTAGGTTTTTGCAGCCCAAGATTTACATGGGATGCAGTACAGAGAAACAATGAGGTTATCCAGGATAGGCTAGATCTTGGATTAGTAAATGATGTGTGGAATGCCCAATGGCCTAATTCAAGCATCCTTCATGGCACCATCATTGTGTTTGACCATTGCCCTTTAATTTTGGATCAATCACCTTGCATCTCAAAACGTATGAGGCTTTTTAAATTTGAGGCTGCTTAGGTAAGAGACCAAAATTTCCGGTTGATTGTGGAGAGATGCTGGAATGAAGAGGCTGTAAGAAGTAACCTACACAAATAGGCCACCAAAATCAGGAGGTGTAAGACTAAACTTAGAGAATGGAGCTGTTTAAGCCAACGAAATAGCAAAGAGCAACTTGAGTCTTTGAATAATGAGCTGAGTACACTCAGGAGGAGTGGAATGAGAATAGGGAAAAGGCAAGCCAAGTGAAAAAAATAGATAAATAAGTTGAGTATGACGGAAGAACAATATTGGCAGCAGAGGTCCAGGTTAAAGTGGCTAGTGGCAGGTGATGCTACAGCTATTTCTTCCACCAAACCATAATCCAGAGGAGAAGGCAAAATAAGATTACCATAAGATTACCATAATCCAAGATTGTCATGAACATTGGGTCAACGATAGTGCGAAGAACGATTGAAGCTTATTTTAAAACTATTTTCTCCTCAAATGTCTCTCATGATTAGGGTAATGCTCGTGTGGAAGGTGTGGTAACTCCCCAAATGAATGATGATCTCCTTCAGCCAATTACCCTAGATGATGCAAAGGCTGCAGCTTTCAAATTGGGGTCTTTGAAGGCACCTGGTCCAGATGGATTCTAAGGAACTTTCTACCAAAACTACTGGAGCATAATACATGAGGAGATAGTGGGAACGGCAGAGAATTTTCTTGCTGGCATTGTTTCTCCTTCTAGCATAAATGACAAATATTGTTCTTATTTCTAAAGTCTATGATCCTGAAAGTGTTTCACAATTCTGGCAAATTAGTTTGTGAAACTTTTCCTACAAAATTTTGTCCAAAATTTTGGCAAATCGACTCAACCCAGTTCTCCCTTGTATCATCACCCAAACCAAAATGCTTTTGTTTTGGATAGACAAATCCAAGATAACATTCTTGTGGTGCATGAGGTATTTCACTACCTTAAACTTCAAAAATCTACAAAAAATTTTGAGATGGCTATGAAGTTAGATATGAATAAAGCCTATGACATAGTAGAATGGGATTTCTTGGAGGCTGTCATGCAAAAGATGGGTTTCGATGATCATTGGGTAAACCTAGTGATGGGGTGTGTTAAATTTTTTGACTTTGGGAGTTATGATTAACGGCAAGCCAGGAAGACGTTTTTATCCATCCAGAGGAATCCACCAAGGAGATCAGATATCTCCGTACCTCTTTCTGTTTGTTAGCGAGGTGCTATCACTTATGATTTCAAAAGCAATTAATTCTAATGTCTTGCAGGGCATAAAGCTTGGCTCGGGTGGACCTATTGTCTCGCATCTTCTATTTGGGGATGACACACTTGTTTTCCTGAAAGCAACAAAACCAAACTGTGATCAATTGGTCCAACTTCTCAACGTATTTTGTGAAGCTTTTGCATAGCAGATAAATTACTCCAAGTCTTGTCTTTTCTTTACTCCAAATACCGCAAATTGCATGAGAATGGAAATTGAGGATACTTTGAATATTAGGGGGATTGATGATCCTCGGAAGTATCTTGGGCTCCCTACACTTTGGGGCAGGGCCAAGAAGGATTCTTTGGCCTATATTAAAGACATAATCAATAAAAAGGTGCAAAACTGGAAGCAAGTGTTACTCTCTTAGGCCGGAAAAGAAATTCTTTTGAAAGCTGTGGCCCAAGCCATCCCCGCCTATCCTATGAATATATTTTGGTTTCCTAACTCCTTGTGTAATGAGCTCAATTATATTATGGCAAATTTCTAGTGGGGTCAGGCTGGGAATCAAAGGAAAACACATTGGATCAATTGGGAAAGCATGTGTCAGCCTAAGCTTGATGAAGGGCTTGGCTTTTGAAATTTCCAGGACTTTAACCTGGCTCTCCTTGGAACCGAATGCGTTGTGGGCAAAAGTCATTAAGGGTAGGTACTTTCTTGATTCAAATTTTTTTGAGGCTCGGAGAGGTTGTAACGCCTCTTGGGCCTGGTCAAGTCTTCTTGAGGCTCGAGATATAATTATTACTGGAACTCATTGGAAAATTAACAATGGAGCAAGGGCGAGAATTTGGATTGATCGATGGGTCCCATCTCTGCCCAACCTACACCCACACTTTGTTCCATCATCAAATGAGGTTTGGAATATGATAGTAGATGAGGTAATTGACCATGATACTAGGGCTTGAAATTTTGAGTCCATCGAGGGTTTGCTTAGTGATTCGAAGAAGCAATCTATCAGGTTAGTTCCTGTTGGGTCAAGATTTGCAGGGGATAGACTAATTTTGCCTTTGGAGAAGTCTGGGATGTACTCTGTCAAGTATAGATATCACTAGATCCACCATTTGGCTGCCCCGAGGACAATCAACCTGGCTTCTACCTTGTCTCAAGTACCTCTTGAAATATGGAGTCTCATATGGGGAATAAAATGCCCCCCAAAAATTGAAAATTTTCTGTGGCGTGCTCTAAGAAGGGGTTTGGCTACAAATGAGAATCTTTATAGAAGAAGGGTGAGATCTTCGCCCTTATGTGCTTAACACCATCAATCTGAGGAATCTGTCAAGCATATTCTTCTCCTTTGTCCATAGGTTAGTCCTGTCTGGTTTGGAGGTGTTTTGAGTATGAGAATTTGCAAAAGTGAAATCACTACGATGTGCGAGTGGCTTCTTAATGTGGTGATCCATGCAAGCCTTAATAAAATTGATGTGGCCCGTGTGGCTACGTCTATTGCTTTTACTTGTTGGATTATTTGGAAATTTCGTTGTAAAGCAATCATTGAAGGAAGACCTCATCACCAGTGGGGACGCACGTTGGGACAAGAGTGTCAGACGACCCCTTGGAAGGCTGGAAAGTTGGCAAGGGACTCTATGAAAGCCCCATTGGACAGCTACTGGAAGCCCCCTTATATGCACACCAAGTGCTCGACGAAAGTCCCAGGTCATTGGTGAGCTCTGCTGCACTGCGCATCCTTTTTTTTTTATAAAAAAAATGAGCCTTGCCAAACGACGTCGTTTGGTCCAAGGCTTAGTCAAAAATTTTTTAAATTGACCTAGCCTCAAAACAACGTTGTTTTGGGCCAGGCTTTTTTATAAAATAAAAAACAAAACACAGCATCACTTCGACTCTGCCTCCGAACCCTTCATTCCCAATTTCACAGCTCATCTTCCCACCCTCTCAAACCCTAACCTCTCCCAACCTCCTAACCTTTGACGACATCCATCAACTCTTTGCCTGTGGCCCAGTGCCGATCACCACCATCTTCTGCCGCCGTCCGCTGCCCTTTTTTCAACTACAACTAAGCATGGAAAAATTTATATTAATAATTATAGTGATAATATATATATTGTTGATATTGATATTTTTGTTATGTAATGAAATTTATGGATATGAATCATATTGATTGATTGGTTTATGCTTGAAATTTATGGATATGAATCATATTGATATTTTTTTTAATGCAATTAAATTTATGGATATGAATTATAGTGATAATCATATTTATGTAGATTGATTGAGTTTATGCTTGATTGATAATATGAATTGATTGAGTATATTGAATATTGATTGCTATTTGATATGATAATTTGGTATATTGAATATTGATTGATATGGGTTTAGGGAGTATATTGAATATTGAGAGTGGGTTATTGAAATTTTCATATTCATATGATAATTTGGATAAAAATTAATGATTGATTGAATTAATTGATTTGTAGATTTATGGAACGATTCTTTAAAAGAAAATTATCTACGGATAGTTCTTCTCTGTCTAATCCGGGTAGTTCAAATGCAAGACCAATTGAAGTAGATGAGATCTTAGCTAATCTTCAAGCAGACCCTGGACTAAGAACTCGAATGGCGGATTATAGTCCTAATATTCGGGATGAGATCCGAAGAGCATATCTACAAAAGGGACCTTGTCAACCTAGAAGTTATAAATTCCCACAAACTAATCAATCAGGAATTAATAGACGCTTCATTGCTCATTGGTTTGATGATCATGATTGGTTGGAATATAGTATTGCTAAAGATGCTGCGTTTTGTCTTCATTGTTATCTCTTCAAATCTAATTTTGATCAAGTGGGTGGTGATGCATTCACTGGGGTAGGCTTCAATAATTGGAAGAAGGCGAAAGAAAGATTTAACCTTCATGTTGGACCGGTTGGTAGTGTTCACAACCAAGCTAGAGAAGTTGCTTACAATTTGATGCATCAAACTACACACATTGAAACAATTGTGATCAAGCAAACAAGCCAAGCTCGCACGGCTTATCGCACTTGCTTGAATGCATCACTTAAGTGCACTAGGTATTTGTTGCGGCAAGGGCTTTCTTTTCGTGGTCATGATGAAAGTGCACAATCAAGTAATAAAGGGAATTATTTAGAGCTCTTGCAATTTCTTGCGGATCATGATGAAAAAGTTAAGGCCGTTGTGTTGGAAAATGCTCCGGAAAATTTAAAGTTAATAGCTCCTTCAATTCAAAAAGATCTTGTCAATTCTTGTGCTAAAGAAACCATTGATCTTATCTTGAGTGATGTAAAAGATAGATATTTTTCAATAATGGTGGATGAAGCACGTGATGTTTCAATAAAGGAGCAAATGGCGATGGTGTTGCGTTATGTGAATGACAAAGGACAAATAATTGAAAGGTTTGTGGGGGTTCAACATGTAACCGACACTACTTCAAGTGCACTAAAGGAAGCAATTGATGAATTCTTTTCTTCCGTCGAATTTGAGCTTTTCCAAGCTACGAGGACAAGGTTATGATGGAGCTAGCAATATGAGAGGTGAGTTCAATGGCCTTAAGACAAAGATTTTGAGAGAACAACCTTGTGCATTTTATGTTCATTGCTTTGCTCATCAACTTCAACTAGCTCTTGTTGCGGTAGCAAAGAAAAACATTGATGTCAACTCTTTTTTCACAACGGCTAATAGTTTGGTTAATGTTGTTGGAGCATCTTGTAAGCGTCGCGATGCACTTAGAGCACAATACCAAGAAGAGCTTGTGAGAGCTTTTGAAGATGATTGTCTTATAACGGGGCGGGGCTTAAATCAAGAAACTACTCTCAAACGTGCCGGCGATACACGATGGAACTCACATTATGGTACGTTGATTAGTATCATTTCTATGTTCCCATCTGTGGTGAATGTGCTTCAAATGATTGTTGATGATAATCCTAATGATAGTTCGGGTGAAGCCTATAAGTTATGGAGAGAAATACAATCTTTTGAGTTTGTGTTTCACTTATTTGTAATGAAAGCTATATTGGGAATAACAAACACTTTGTCTCTAGCATTGCAAAAGAAAGATCAAGACATTGTGAGTGCAATGAATTTAGTGAAAACATGCAAGGAAAACTTGCAGTTGATGAGGGATAATGAGTTTGAAGAATTGGTTGAGCAAGCATCCTCGTTTTGTTACAAACATGATATTATAGTTCCTACCATGGATGAGGAATATGTAATTCCAGGGAGATCACGGCGTAATGCTCAAATGAAGACAAATTATCATCGTTATCGTGTGGAGATCTTTATTCATGTAATTGATGGGCAACTTGCGGAATTAAATGATCGCTTCAACGAGGTAAGTACTGAGTTACTTACTTGTTTGGCATGCTTGAGTCCAAAAAATAACTTTGTGGCTTTTGACAAATGAAAGCTAGTTCGTCTTGCTCAATTTTATCCTTATGATTTTTCGGATAGAGACTTATTGATGCTTGAAGATCAACTTGGTGTTTATGTTCATCATATGCGTTTGAGTAGTGATTTTTCTCAATTGGAAGGGATTAGTAGTCTTGCGGAAAAAATGGTGGAGAAAGGAATGCATGAAATATTTCCTTTTGTGTATTTGCTTCTTACATTGGCTTTGGTTTTACCGGTTGCAACTGCATCAGTGGAGAGGGCATTTTCCGCCATGAATATTATTAAAAATCCACTTCGCAACAGAATGGGAGATCAATGGTTGAATGATAGCTTGATTGTTTACATTGAGAGAGATGTTTTCTTGTATTGATAACTACAACGTTTTCATATGAAAACTCGTCGTGGACGGGGAATTGGAGTTTATTGACCCTGTAACCGCTGCCCGCTTGGACTGTCCCTCCCCCACACCTGTAGAAAATGCTTCTTATGCATGGATTCCTCCGGTCCTTCCTAGAGTTAAAATCAACTTGGATGCTGCTTGGTCTCCCACATCCAATTAGGGTGGCATTGGTCTGGTTCTTCATGACTATATGGGAACCTTTATTCTGGCAATGGGTATTCCCTATATGGCAAACTCTACGCAGGAGGCTGAGGCTTTTGCAGCTGTTGAAGCCTGTTCTTTAGCTATTGAACACGGGTATAGATATGTCCAGTTTGAGTCGGACTGCTTGGAGGTGGTGCGTGGGATCAGTAGCAACATTAGTCGTGGTAGGTGGGAGTTGTACCCCCTCTTATGTAGGATTCGGGATCAACTTGGGCATCCAACCTTTGAGTTTTTCTAGCTGGACTTGGTGTCCAAGATCAGCAAATGTGGTAGCATATCATATTGCGAATTTGACTCGTGTGAAGATGAACAAGGAAACTTGGGTCAGGCGACCCCCATCTTCACTAGTGCACATTCTGAATGAGCTCAATTCTATTATGGAAAATTTCTAGTGGGGTCAGGCTAGGAATGAGAGGAAATTACATTGGATCAATTGGGAAAGCATGTGTCGGCCTAAGCTTGATGGAGGGCTTGGCTTTAGAAATTTCCAGGACTTTAACCTGGCTCTCCTTGCAAAGCAGGTATGAGGTTTAATCTTGGAATCGAATGTGTGGTGGGTAAAAGTCATTAAGGGTCGCTCCTTTCCTGATTCAAATTTTTTGGAGGCTCGAAGAGGTTGTCGCGCCTCTTGGGCTTGGTTGAGTCTTCTTAAGGCTCGAGATGTAATTATTACTGGAGCTCATTGGCAAATTAGAAATGGAGCCAGGGTGAGATTTTGGATTGATCGATGGGTCCCATCTCTGCCCGACCTATACCCACACTGTGTTCCATCATCAAATGAGGTTTGGAATATGACAGTATTTGAGGTAATTGACCATGATATTGGGGCTTGGAATTTTGATTCCATCGAGGGTTTGATTAGTGATTCGGAGAAGCAAGCTATCAGGTTAGTTCCCATTGGGTGAAGATTTGCATGGGATAGACTAATTTGGCCCGTTGGAGAAGTCTAGGATTTACTCCATTAAGTATGGATATCACTGGATCCACCGTTTGGCTGCCCCGAGGACAATCAACTAGGCTTCTACCTCATCTCAAGTACCTCTTGAAATATGGAGCCTCATATGAGGAATAAAATGCCCCCCAAAAATTGGAAATTTTCTGTGCCATGCTCTAAGAAGGGGTTTGGCTACAAATGAGAATCTTTATAGGAGAAGGGTAAGATCTTCGCCCTTATGTGCTTTATGCCATCAATCTGAGGAATATGTTGAGCATATTCTTCTCCTTTGTCCATGGGTTAGTCCTGTCTGGTTTTGAGGTGTTTTGAGTATGAGAATTTGCAAAAGTGAAATCACTACAATGAGCAAGTGGCTCCTTAAGGTGGTGATCCGGGCAAACCTTAATAAAGCTGATTTGGCCCATATGGCTATGTCTCTTGCTTTTACTTACCGGATTATTTGAAAATTTTGTTGTAAGGCAGTCATTGAAGGAAGACCCCCGTCACCATTAGCAGCCATCTCTGCTATCTCTACAGCGGAATTGGAGTTTGTTGACGCTGTAACAGCTACTCGCCTGGACTGTCCCTCCCCCACGCTTGTGGAAACTGCTTCTTCTGCTTGGATTCCTCTGGTGCTTCCTAGAGTTAAAATCAACTTGGATGTTGCATGGTCTCCCACCTCGAATCAGGGTGGCATTGGTCTGGTTGTTTGTGACTATATGGGAACCTTTATTCTGGCAATGTCTATTCCCTGTATGGCAAACTTTGCGCAGGAGGCTGAGGCTTTGGCAGCTGTTGAAGCATGTTCTTTAACTATTGAACACGAGTTCAGACATGTCCAGTTTGAGTCAGACTACCTGGAGGTGGTGGTGGGATCAGTGACAACATTAGTCATGGTAGGTAAGAGTTGTACCCGCTCTTATGTAGGATTCAGGATCAACTTGGCCAACCAAACTTTAAGTTTTCTAGCTGAACTTGGTGTCCAAGATCAACAAATGTGGTAGCATATCATATTGTGAATTTGGCTCGTGTGAAGATGAACAAGGAAACTTGGGTCAGGCGACCCCCATCTTCATTGGTGCACATTCTGAATAAGGATGATTTACCCAGCCCTCACCCTTAGTTTGCATGAAGGCATTTTGTAGATGGCGACGTTTAGAGCAGCTCTACGACATCGGTGTTATGGCCACTTGCAGCTTGCATTTAGTTTAGTTTTTTTGCTCGTCCTATCTATCTCGGACATTTTTCCTTGTTTGGTTTCGTTTTGGTTGTTGCGTTTTGGCCTGTTAATGAATTCCTCCTTTTTGACCCCCAAAAAAAAAAAAAAATCATGTTGTTAACGTTGTTATTTTATTAAAATAACTTTCAACGTTGGTTCTTTTGCACTATCTTTATGTGATTTAATTGATTTGGTCTAATGCTTTATTCCGATTGACAACTAATATATGTTGTGCATTTTTTTTTCTAAAGAGTTTTACATGCGTATATTTGCTTTAAAATTTTAAATTTAAAGGGAAAAATTACTGCTACTTGGTTACACTTTATAATGTTATTATCACTCGAACCATAATGACCAATTAAATTTTAAATAATACATTATTTCGTTTGCCTTGAATTATGCAATTTTAAGCTCACTAATTTGTTACATTGGAAATTTGGAACAAAATGAAAGCCTTTGAGATAACAACAAAATGAAAGCTTTCTTTAATGCTGGCTTCTGAATGTCTTAGGCATTAAGTTATGGAGAAGTTATGTTTATTTTAGTTTTAAAGCTTATTAACAATTATTTTATATCATATATGCAAAATCCTATTATTTTATATCATATATGCAAAATCCTATTATTTACTTGAGTTAATCTTGATTCAAATATATTTGGGTTCTTCTTTATTTATATTTGGGCCGTTGGACTTCTGGCTACCCATTTGGGTCCGCGGTCTGCGGGCCAAATGATGACCCCCTAAACTCTAAACAAGTGACCTGAATTTGAATTTCACAGTTTCTAGGGCAGCTGCTGCACCTGCCTATAAATTTGGGATTTACATCTCTTAACAATCAATGTCGAGCCATCTCTAAGGATACGGGGCCGCACAATCAGCTGCTGCTGATGCCGCCGCCACAGCCGGCCTCTCCAGCGTCTACACCTCATGTGCCCTAAACGACTCCTACCTATCCGACCTGACCCTACGGTACCTTTCCTGGTCGGACCCTTCCGCCTCCGCCACCGACCACCATAGCCGAAGTAGCTCTATGTATCTGGCGACGTCGCATTTGATGTCCCACCGTTCCCGATGTCGAGCCCGGCGTTCTTGGCGTCAAACGCCCCTCTGAAGGTTCTGGGCTGCAATATTTTTCACATTTTATCTCGAATTTTTGTTGTGATGTAATTGTTTATTGTTTGTTTGATAAGAAAGTGAGAATGTTGAATATGGTTATGATTAAAGTTTACTGGAAGTTCATAATCGTAGTTGCTGCTTTGATGCAGGCATACAATGCTAATTTAAGTTAAATCTTGTATGCAATTGTATTTCTGATTCTATGTGTGCTTTTTAATTTGCTTATCAGCAAGTATGAATATGTTTTGTTGGTTGACTTACTTTCATAAAGTCAGTTCACCCCAGATTTCACCTTAGATCAGGAATCTATTGATTTTAGAAATTGAATTTGTTTATCACAGATTGCAGCTGTTTGTGTCCTGTTGTCTATTTGCTTATTAATTGATATAGATACAAAAGTTATATTGCTATAACATAACCGAAGTTTATTATTTGTTCATTAGGTTCACTTGTCGCTCCAAGTGCATTCCTTTCTGAGAGACCTGGAGAGCCAGATTGTCCAGTAAGTAGCAATTCAATTTTTTTTTCTTTTGGCAGAAATGATACTTTTAAACAATTTAACTGGACATGGATTCTTTTCCCTTTTTTACGTTGCAGTACTTTATAAAGACTCAAAATGCAAATTTGGTATGAGGTGCAAGTTCAATCATCCGAAGGACAAACTAGCTGCTGCTGTAAGTGCAAATGATATGTGGATTTTCCAAGAGTTAACTGTCATCTGGACCTATTCCCTATTTTATTAAGATATGATGCTTTACTCTGGTTTCAGGTTGCTTCAGAAAATTCTAATGTCTTTGCCTTACCTGAGAGGCCTTCTGAACTCCCATGTGCAGTAAGATATATTTCCATTTCTTTTTTGACATGCATTATCTATTTATCTATGATGTAGATTTGCTTATATTCCATTTCGTAATTTTTAAACAGTTCTACTTGAAAATGGGGCAATGTAAGTTTGGTCCAACCTGAAAATTTAATCATCCGAAAGATATCCAGATACCATCAGCCAAGCAAGAGAATAAAATTGGAGAAATTGGGACAACTATTCATCTAGAGGGAACTGGATTTGCTGTGAAGCCTCCTGCACTATCATTTAACTCCAAGGGTCTTCCTGTAAGTCCGGTAAGGATGAAGCAACGCATGAGCCTTTTATTGTTCTATTTGCATTACGTCCAGAATTTTAGTTACCTCTTTCTTCTTTTGATTTAACAGCTTTTTGATGTTGTAAATTTATGTTGATCGTATATCTTTTGCTTCTAACAGGGTGAACCCGATTGTCCATTCTACCTGAAAACTGGAAGGTCAGCATATGTATAGTTTTGTTGATTTATACTGTGATAAAAGTAAAAGATGATTGAGAATTCTTAATGGCTTTTATTTTCTAAATCAGTTGCAAGTATGGAGCCACTTGGGCACGACTAAAGAGAATAGAAAAGGCACTATGAGACGATCTTGTTGCTGCCTCCACCACGCACTGTTGGCAATACCTTCTTTGGTGAGAAGAAGGCCACGCAGCTTACGACACTAGTTCTCCAATTCTCGTTGCCTAAGGCCTAGAGCATCAATTGCAACTTTTACTTCATCAAAGCGGGATGATATCTTTATGCTATGGATGATCCCTGCCCCAAAAACGGCACACCAAATTCCTCAACAAGTTAAGTAGGAAGTTTGTAATTAGTAATCTTACGGCATGAATTCTTTATAAAGGACTGCAACGTAAAAAAAGCCCTTCATGTGATCCACGAAGACCTGATAATCAACTTGACTTGAATTTTATTGAGAAAATTCTCAGTGCAGTCAGGACCCCAAATCAGATCAATACCTCTCCTTATATTTAAAGAAAGACCCGGAGTCATTGAAGGATCCGACCACATCACATCGCCAGGAATCAAGTTGGTACCTTCTCATGGAACTCTTGTCATTGAAGGATCCGACCACATCACATCGCCAGGAATCAAGTTGGTACCTTCTCATGGAACTCTTCTTTCTCTTTAATGATGCTCCATGGGAAGGCCCCGACTTGATTTCTAGTGATGTGGTGTGGTCGAATTCCTCAATTACTCTTGATCTTTCTTTAAATATAGAGAAAGGCATTGGTCGGATTTGGTGTCCTGACTGCACTGAGAAATTTCTCAATAAATTTCAACTCAAGTTGATTATTAGATCGCATGAAGGCTCTGATGCAAGGGAAAATAGGACATTACTGATTACAAACTTCTTTGTTGGTGGGATGAGATTTGCGAGGCCATACCCTAGGTTCATCATTTCCTCCTCAGAGTGATGGAATCACTTGGGCAGCAAATCACGCACCGATTCTTCTGTTGTGCTCATACATGGCATTGGGTTGTTTCTTTTGTTATTTTGAGTAATCTGCCACTCGTGTAAGTGTTCTTTCCTTTAACTTGTCATGGATTTGTGAGGAAAATAATATACTTTAAACAAATTCTTGACTTTCAGCAAAAGAATAGCCCCCATCTTGCTAGTAATTTGACAGATTTAACGATAGTTTAAGACTAAAATTAGTTTCATGAGACAAGATAAGTCAAAGTAAAACTTTTTAAGGCAACTTAAGACAAACTATTGAATTGAAAATAAGAATCCCTCTGAAGTCTTAACAGATTATTGCACAAACTATACTCAGATCATATAAGCTTACGGTATGTGTCCGTAGAAAAAGTTCATACAAAATTTACAGAAGCCTGGCAAGGATGGGAAGAGCACAAGCCCCTACTTGAGAGAATTAAAGAAGCTGACTCTCTCATGGAGGGCCTGGATAAAGTCATCAATATCCTCAACAGTATTGTACCAGTGAAGACTTGCTCGTGCACTTGCAGGCACTCCTAAATGCCGATGAAGGGGTTGCGCACAATGGTGACCTGATTGGATAGCCACTTCATGCTGGGATCACATGACTCAGTATAAGCTATTTTATTAAATCTCATTTCTATTTCCTTCCACACCTGTTGGTCAAGAAAAGTTGCCAGATATGTAGGGTGTATATTTTCGACGTTGAAAGAACACAGAGCAGCGGAGAAGACGTGTTCCGAGGGGGCTGGACCATAAATGCGAATATCAAGGACGAAATGAAGTCTGTATACAAAGGAAAATAAAATTGCAAACAAGTTAAGGACTACATAAACATGTGATCTTGGCTTAAAAGAGAAACGCACAATCTTGGCATAGATTTCGCTAGATAAAGTACTTGGAATGGAATATGCGATTCGCCTTTCTGCCCTTCGGAGTCTTAAATGTTACTAGCCCTGTCAATGCAATACGATTATCTTTTCAACTACAATAGTTTCTCTTTCAATTACTACAATTAATAACCAAAAGAAAAGCCCTGCAACAAAACTGTATAAACCAGATATATAGAACAAGAAATTCAGAAGGCAGAAGAATTCAACTTACCTCATAATCATGTATTTTTTACATACCAAATCCTGATAGATAATCAGTAGCTGCTCCTAATCCAATTGCTGGTGTTCCAGCGCCTCAAATCTAGCTTAGACAATGAGGGACAATTACAAAAGGACATATCAGAAGGTGGCACAAATCAGTGTATATTTAATGTAGATAAAGGAATCAAGCTTGACAAGATAAGAGCACGAATAAAATGTGCCTATGAGCAACCATGCTCATAAAGAGTGATCTGCTTCAAGAAAAAGCTAAAAATTTCATCGGATAAGGAAAAAACTGACATTCCATTAAGGTAATGGGAAACGAGATCAGAACATATGATTTATCAAAAAAACAAGGCCAAATGCAGAGCGCAGCAAGAATATTTGTGTGCACTTGCATATAACCTACTTTACTACTTCATTTCTACTTCCATAAGCATCTTCTAGTCTTGATTTTCTTGAGAGCAGGACTTCTTGTATTCAAATTCATCTATCAAGGTGACAATTAAACACAGAGATAATTCGGACAATAACTTCAAGCTGCTGTTATCATTGCATTTAATTTAAACATAAAGTTTTCGAGGTAGGCGAATTCACCAACCTAGAAAGAGAGGTGAAACATTACAGTCAACTTCAAATTACTCAGAAGCCATTGCTGTCTTAGATAGAGATATAAAAAAGCAAATGAACTTTCAAAAGACAACTTTTAAATAAGAAGCTTACCTAAAAATGGAGGCATGGCGGACAAGAGATCACTCTCTCTTTCCACATAAGAATCCGACGCCTGTAGGCTGTAGGCCCACACATCTGAGGCATGTTTATTATTTGCTTCATATACTTGCCTTGCCCATAAGGCTAGGTTACAGTACATAAGGCAGTATCCTAACCTTGTGAGAAGAAGCAACAAGAAAGTCAGCGTTCATTAGTTTCTTCGTCGTGAATCGGTTATTTAGGGAGGCATGTTTATCAATCATGGAAGAATTTTGAGTCCTGTGGTGCTCTGCTTAGTGAAAGATTGAAGTTTTTCGGTGGGAATAGAAGTTTTCTCTTTTAAAAAATTTAAAAAAATTAAAAAAATTCTGCACATCAACCACCATATGTGGAACACTCTTGACATGCATCTACAAAGACTTTTGCACCAACATCATGAGCACAAAGAACAATATCTTTGATAGGAAGAACAGCACCTACATGAAAAAGATTATAAGTGCATCAATATGGGCATGTTATTTATTCCTTTGAGGCAAAATCCTATGATATATTCAATCAATCTATACCACTATAAAAGAATTTACTCAAATAACAGTTTGATGCATTCATAAGCATTATTCAGAAAGAAGAACAATTTGATTGGACCTATGGAACTTGTTAGTCTCCACCAGGTGAGATAAGAATAAACAACAGTGACTTGAGTAAAGTTGATACAATCAAAGCAGCACAGAGGCGAATTACAGACACTCACAAACAAATTTGAAGATGAAAATTATACTCTACAGTCGGCAAATAATGAACCTGGTGGAGCATGGGGAAACCGAGCAAAATATGGCTTCGTATGATTATGGCCACTCCTTCCAATGACATCATTTATTTGAATTTTGATTCAGTCTTCTTCACCCTCTGCCACTCCTTAATTCCACCAAAATCTTGCCAATTCCAATTCTACTCAAAAATGTAATTTTCAGCTAAGAAAATAATATGCTTGGAAAAACCAAAAACTGAAGAAAATAAGCAGGGTTAGGCATTTAGAATAGGGGGTGGGTGAATCAGAGAACAGCGCCGAAATTTTAAAATTTAAAAAAAAAAAAAAATTGTATTGGCTAAAACAGTCAACCTTTGGTCAAAAATCAAATTGGACCAATTTCGGTTCCAGTTTTACTAATGCAATCGAATATGATATTGAAAAGAGAATTTGAACCGGTCGAATTATCGATTTCCAAATTAAACTGGTTTACTCAATTTTCTTATTTATTGTAAATTCTTACCTTCTCCCATACTATACACCTCTCCCTGTCATATCAAACCTTATGGAAAATCCTAACCTCTCTTGGTAAGTTTGGAAGAGGAAATTTAAATATACTAAAGAATCATAAATGATGGTATTTAAAATTATAGAAATTAATGTTTCAGAATTTATAAAATTTCTCGTTTGGGTAATCTAAAAGTATAATGAATTAAACACGAAATTTAACATTTATTTAATAGTGGTGGTGTCATCATGTGTGATATTGGTGGTGCGGTTGCTAGTGATAAGATGGTGGTGAGGTGGGAGTGGTAGCAATAATTGAGGTGGGTGGTAGCAGAAATGGTGGTTGGGTTATGGTGACAGTGATGATGGTGAGGGTGTTTGTGGTGATGATGATGGTGGTGGTAGCATTGGCCATGAATTGAATAATTTAAGAGCCAAGCTAAATTTGAGGACCATTTCTAGAGAGACTGCTGCTCCTTTACTCTAATTTACCTATTTTTCTATGGAAAGAAAGCAGTCTCTTTGTTCTTAAATAGTGAAAAATGACATATTCCCTTTTTTCCTTCAGAAAAATGAAAGGAGGTGGAAGGGAGGTAACTTGTCTTCCTAATATTATTCTATTTAATTAGTTAAACATAATCTTTCTTTCATAGTGTAGTTTGATATAAGATTAAGCTTTAGAGCATCAATCCACAGCTAGAGAAGATCCTATTCTTAGTATGCAATACTTAAAGAGCATCTCCAAGAGTATAGGAAAAAGAGTAAGTAAATGATGTTTGATGTGCCACATCAGCGTTTTCTTCCTTCATGGAGAAATTATAGAAGGAAAAAGTGTGGCTCCTTAAAATTGAGGAGGAACTCCTCCTCATAACAAATAAGATTTTGACACTTGTCAATTTCATTTAACTTTTTCTTTTTCTGAAATTTTTTTAACTTTCTTTGTTTTGAAATTTGACAAGTGTCAAAATTCCATTTGCTTTGAGGAGGAGTTACTCCTTAATTTTAAGGAGCCAAAAGTATGACCATGTGGTACATCTTGTACACGTGTTATAATATAAGTGGATATTCATTGATGTTATTCGCTAAAAGGGGAGAAAATAAACTATGGCGTCCACACATATTATAACATGTGTACAAAATGTACCACGTGACCATACTTCCATAGTATTATAAAATTTCTCTCATTCATTAGAGTATGCGAAGGAGTAGGCAAAGGATACCTACTCTCCCCAATAAGGCATTGTTGCCTACTTTGAATGAAAGAGGTATATTAGGCCCCATATAATATTTTTTATTATAAACTGCTTACTTTTTTTTTTTGTTTTTTTTTGTGTTAGTCATTTCTTTATGCCAATTATTTTAATAGGCTCCACATAATATAATATTGATGGTACAATTGCATTGCCTAATCTGTTAAAGTGAACATTTATTTTCAAGAGGCAAGTGAATAGACAAATATGCCACATCAATTTGTATAGTTTTGTTTTGCCTACTTCGTTTGCCTATACCTTTGGAGATAATGTCTTGTTTTTCTTGTTCCAAAAATCTTATTTCTGCTATTAAGAAGAAAGTTCTAGATTTTTTTTTTTCTTCTGGGGAACTAATATTAAAATTCCTCTAGCCTCTTGGAGAACACTTCGTAAACCTAAACAACTGGGAGGGTTAGGACTAAGGAAGTTTTCTAATATTAATGAGCATTTTTGTTCACCACATTAACCAAAGGTGTATGCTCACAACAACCATTTTTACCCTTAAAAGGTGACACATGTCCCATTACTAACCTTAGTTAACTTTTATGTGAGAATTAAAAAAATTAAAAATTAAAAAATGGCCCACAGCCTTCTCTCCCTCTCTTTCATTCTTTCCCCCCCTTCCATTTCTTTCTTTCCTCCCCCTTCCTTGACACTTCTCTCTCTTCTCTATATTAATATTTTATTCTACTTGAGCAAAAAAAAAAGTGGGCCTTGCACATGACACATCATCACTTGTGGTAAAAAGATTACAATAATTTTGTCACGTCATCAAACTAACAGAGTTAAGTAAGGAGATGACGGTAGGGGGGAAGTGATTCACCAAACCTTGGTCAAGGGGGCAAGGTGGGCTACTTCGACTTCCGGGGGAAATGTATAATTTGACCATACTTTTGGGGGGCCCAACAGTAAATAAGCCTTCTTTTCTAAGATACAACCTATACCAATTGATTATCTCATCTGGCGTAGTATACTTAAAATTCGAAATATGTTAGTGCATGGTTTATGTTGGATTGTCGGAATCATTTTAACATCAAATTTGGACTTTTAATTGGGGTTTTCCTTTCTATTAACCAAGGGCCCATTTGATAACCATTTCAATTTTAGTTTTTAGTTTTCATTTTTTGTGCTAGAGTATAGGGGAAAAAGAGGGAGAATAGAAGTGAGAATGAGGGTGAAGATGGGATTGAGAGGGAAGATGAGAGGAGAGGACGGGAGGGAGGACTAACAAAAGTGAAAACAAAAACTAAAAACTAAAATGTATTTGAAATTGTTTTCACTTTTGTTACTACTCCCTCCTATTCTCCCCTCTCATCCTCTCTCTCAATCTCTTACTCACTCTCATTCTCACTCTTATTTTCCTCTATACTCTAGCACAAAAAATAAAAACTAAAAACTAAAATTGAAATGATTATCAAACAAGCCCTAAAATTATTGATCTTTCAATATCTCAAATTTAGATGAATTTCTTTCTGATGTTATTATTGCAAGACATTGGAATAAAGAGGATCAATTTGTTTGGAGTCCTACCTCATCTGGCAATTTTCAACTCGTTTGATATTTTTTTTAGCTAAAATTTGGAATTTAAAATTACCTAAGTTTACTTGACTTAAAAAAAAAAAAAAATTCAATTGGCGGCAACAACGTAATAATTTGGTTTTTCAAAATAAACGACATGATCTTAATCTTGCTATCTCTCATATCAAATAATTTCTTGATTTTTTTTTTTTGGGCCACAGTTAGGAAGGTGGAGTGGTATTCTCGCGCACACATACGTGCCATGGGAGACATCGAACCACACACTACTAGCCTACATGCCAACAACTCTACAAATAAGTTAAGACCCCATTGACATTTTCTTGTTTTTTTTAATTGGCAAACTAATAAAATATCTTTTTTTAAAAAGAAAATATGTGCAGAAAAACTTCAAACTCTAGCCCCGAAGAGAGAGAGAGAGAGAGAGAAAAAAAGAGATAAAGCTTTAGATCCGGGGGGTATTCCCCCTAGACCATGTCAAATCTTCAGTGTTCTTCGGCTTTTGGTGGACTTATGTCGATCTACTCTTCTTATGACATATCTATTGTCTCATATACGGGCTGGCTTTGGTCGTGTCTCATCTTGCGAGGTTGTTCTTTGAAGTGTTGCAACTTGGTCATGGTACCATGACCAATTGCTTATTGGTGCGTTGAGGCCTTGAAGTAACTAGGTGACGCTCTCTATGTCATGTCCAAAGGAAGATTATAGGAAGATGACATCACTAAAGTTGGTGGGGTGTGATGTCACCATGTTTTGTTTGCATGTGAAATATTTTGGTGGGATGGGGACAATGTCACATGGTTGGTGGAATCTTTCAAAAAAAATGTCACCATTTTTTTATTTGACTAACACAAATCCACATATACATTCCTAGTATCATTATTTTATAATGCTCTTCATTGTTCATAACAAAGACCAATATGTCATTAACAAAAATTACATTTTTATACATGAAAATTCATGGGTTTTTCATGGAATCAACTAAAACAACTATGGCAAATAACATACTTTCATGGGAAGATGAAACACAACACAAAAACCCAAAATCCCCTCATATGCCGTGAGCTCCTATGTGGTGCTCTAACTTTGCGTTTTTCATTTTATGCCTCTACCATCCTTATAACTCTTACAACATATGGTTAAAAAAGATTCAAGTAATCATAGGCATCAAATCAGCACATAAAGTAAAACATTTTCAAAATCAAACCCATATTCTTTTCCAAAAGTCATAAGGCACATAAACCTTTGAACCTTTGGCTCTTGATACCACTTGAAGGATATATTGTGTTTTTTTTCTTCTCAAAAGCAAGGTTCAGTTACACATCTAGATTATAAAAAATTCATTTGATAGGCAACGGAAGAATTTTAACCAAATCATGGAGCTTAAAAACAAAACCTTTCGAAGGATCTTAAGGTTCAAAGAGTTTATGTGCATTGCAAACTATCATACTTGAAATTAAAGAGAGGAAGGTAGATAGAAACTCATCCTTGGAGCGCAACTTGAGTCCAACCCAAGTACTCCACCAAGTGGTGGTGGTAGGATCCACTTTTCACTTCTCCTCCAGGTCACAAAGTAGGGACCTCCAAAGTCTCCACACCAAGCCTTCTCTTTGAAATGAAGATGATACACAAAAGAAGTATATGGTGCTAGCAATACTTCTCTTGGGAACATTTTAGTTTGCCTTAGAAAGAGAGATTTGATGCTTTCTCTAACTTCATCCTCACCTTTGTAAGACTTAAATCCCTAGAGAGAAAAATGAGCTCAGTGGTGAATATATATAACATATGGGAGAACCCTAAGGTTCTCCTTCTCTCTCCATTTGGACGACAGAAGAGGGGTGTGCCTTCTCTTGGGTCTCTTGGTCCAATTTGTCCCACTTGACTCTTCTTAAGACCCCTTTGCTAAAATCCCATAGGCCTTTAGTTTCTCAAACTATTCTTAGGACCATTGTATTTCAACCTAATTAATTAATTTTTCTCTTAATTAATTTAATTAATTAATTAATTGATTTAACCGTTGATCTTGTCATCTTCCATTATTATCCAAATTGTAAGCTTATGGGTGTGCGATTCATTGGATTCTAATTAGCGAGGCCGTGGGTGACAAGAACGCTTTCTTTCATCGATTGTGAATCAAAAACTCCTCTTTTTAATTCTCTCTCTGTGAGGACCCAATTACGGAATATGCTCAGGGCTTTCACAAACTGTGAGTGACATCTAGCAACATATCACAATTACCCTAGCTAATATATAATATATTAGGAGAACCCATTTAGTTGAAATTACAACGCAATTCGATCATTCTCTATTTCACAATCTTCTTGATCTCGTTAAAATGATACAAAATTCATGTCAAATCCTTAACGTGATCTCTATTGGCTATATGATTCAATATGAGCTCAATTGGAATACTTTTTCTCAGTTGCGCTTCAACTACGACCGATGATTCCTAACCGATGATTCTTGAATCATATCTTAGAACATTCTCTTCCTCTTACTGGAAGTTGAGATCCCTTGGCATACATTCACTTGCCCTCTATGGACTTGTTGACGATCCCGAAATTACCTTGAATCTAGCCTAAGGATGAGCTCAACATTATGATACAATTGAAGACCGACTATTCATCCATAAGGCAACCATGGTGCCTCATGTCTAAGGATTAACCTTGCATTATTGCAACCGAAGAAATCTTGTTTGAGATGTAAGTAGAACTTCAATACAAGATTGCTTAGTTTGATCGCATTCTACGAACTCACTCCCTAGCAAGCACCTAAGCACTTGTCTCAGTGTCCACACACAAATAAATCGAGACTAGTCACCCTTCTCGTTGAACAGATAGAGTGCATACTGGTTTTTGCGGTTCGTCAATGCCCAGTTGAACGATCCTACGACCGCGAACATTTTTGTGTTAAGTTACAGGGAAAGGTCCCTTTGCATCTAACCTCTTTAGATCACTTTCCTTATCTCATAAATCCATATAATTTTCAAATAGGTCAATGGTCCTGCCTGAACCATTACCTGTGTTGACATATTTGCCCCTTTGTGTTAACCTAAATAATTGGTTTAAACGAAGTTTCCATGAAAAATTTCATCTAATAATTGGCTTTCAAAGCATACTTCTAACAATTTTGACTTTTTTGGTGAAGTTGTGCCCTCAGTATTCTTTCCTACATTGATGAGATCTAATTTCCTCCAATGTGAGTGCATGGCATCAAGTGTGATCGGTACAACACGATCTCCATACTCTACAATTTCATGTGCACACGGTAATTGGTGGGTTTAATGAATAGCACAATCACATGATAAAGCATCCACCTCATTTGTCTCTAACCTATTTTAAAATAAATTGCAATGTTAAATATGTAGGCCATGTATGTACATGTAATAAGTAAACTGAATTTTCCTTTTTGACTCACACAGAATTACACTCAAAGCCTTTATGGAAACAAAACGTACTAACTTTCTCAACTCCGGATGCCTATGTTGAATAAAACATCGACTCTTTTCAAAAGATGCCTTAATCTCTTTGTGCTCTAGCTCTAACAAGAAGTGAATAGTTACCCACGATCTCTCAAAGCTAAGTTGACTCAAGCGAAGTTTTCGCTTCAACTTTGCATGTGCACTTCCCGCTCCATTGATAACAATAATATAGTCTCTCGAAGCAAAATAAATTATAAAATTAACAATAAAAAATGGACTAAAATTTGAGGTCGTCAATCCAAGATGCATACAAGTGTCTATCTATCCTACCACAAACCTATCCTTAAATAGATTTAACCAATTGTCATGTATGCATTCGAGACACTTTTAAAATTCACTAAACTTAGACTCAATCTGTCGCAAACAATACCAATATTCCTCCTCCATTTATGAGCCAACCAAAGTATTCAAATCCTCATTAAATTGCTTCCACTGTTTGAGGGTCCCAAATAACTTCTTGTAGTTTGCCAACACTCCTTTGTTTATATGCTTATACATAATAAATGTCGCGAACTCGGAAATATTGACATAATAGAATTCATGAGTGATAACTCTCGATCGGTGACAGTAACACTATGAAGACAATTATCATCCAACAACAACCTCAATCTAATCAAAGCCCATGTGTAATTATCTCTTCTCGACATTCATATCCACATAGGCAACAGAGAATGTCATATTAGTAGATGTCACCCCAACAATTTGCAATAGTGGGAAAATATACCTATTAGTCTTATAGGTGCAATCTATGATAAGTACATGTAGAAATGGTGGCAAAAGCTCAAAATTAACAGGGTGTGTCCAAAACAAGCCAGTTACAGTATCACAAGATGTCCTATGCCACTCAATATAATTGTGATTGGACAATTTAGCAAGCAACTGTTGTATATGTGTTCAACTAGCAAATTCTTTGGTTATATTTCGGATCCTAGCATTGTAAATTGTCTTCATAGTTGAAACATTCATTGCATCTCCATACTTTAGGGAGACCAAAATATCTCTGGGTTTTACTAAACTCTTAGACATGTTCACCAACAAGGCATTCTCCTCTTCAGAAAGTCACCCAACAAAAGAATGACCATGAAGATACTTTGAAACAACATGGTTATGTACTCTGCAAATCACCTCCAACTTCCAATCATCCCCATCACTAATATTAACACCCCTTAACAAAAATGGGCATCCACATTTCTTCGTACCAGTGTCCCTCGAACACTTTTCGTATCACCATTTGCATCTGACCTTACACCATTTGTCTCACTAGACTTGAAAGGCTCATATTTACCATTCCTCTTATAAGAAAGTATTACTCGAGGTCTTCTCTTGCCTTGATCTCAAGAATTAGACCTTCTAATAACAATTACGATATTAGTCATTTTTTTTTTGTCCTTAACAGTAATTATGTAGAAGGGTAAAATAGGTTATTCATGTTTAAAATTAGTGTGAGGTCAAAAGAGAAAATTTTTGGGTTTAAATAACATCACCCAAGTTTAAATTTGGAGAATATATAAATTCATCCAATAATATAGCTATTTTACAAACAACATTGAAGAAACTCATAATTGTTTTTTATGGCCGTTGATTTTGAAACAAAATCCACAGCAGCTAATTTGCTTGGAGACGTTGGGAAGATAGAAGTTAAAAGCAGGCACGGATCTACATAGTGAGTTGTCTGGGCTATAGCCCATACTAATATTTTTTTATATATGTAATACCATGTAGTATTCTTAAGAGGAAAAAAAAAAACTAAATGGAGATAGCCCATCCCAGAGTTGAAAGCAAAGCCCACGCATCAAGCCTTAGTCAAACTTTGTGATAGAGAGAAACAGATAGACAGAGCAAAGCTTCCTTCCCCGAGAAAAACAAATTGACGGGTGCGACTGTGCGAGTGAGTTGCAGCAAGAGACCGCGTCACAGTAAGTTATGAAGCCAAAACCTTCTCTTTTTTGTTTGTTGAGGTAATTGTTTTAACCCATAACTAGAGATTTTGTTAACATTTTGGATATTTTTTCTTGAAATTAGGAGTAAGAACGATTTTAAATTTTGGGATTTTTAACCTCATATTGTATGTGTTTGGGATTTTATTCCATTTTTGGCATTTAATAAATTGGAACTTTATTTGTTTTAGCTTAATAATACTAGATATTGATTTTTGATAAGATTACATGTATCTATACATTATTCATAGGTTATACTATATAATGTCATATCATCATCGAAATCCTAAGAGAACAAAAAATATTTTGCATTTTTTTACCAAAAAGAATGATGGATCATCATCAAGTAGCAATCCCTCGTCATCTCCTCCAACTTTTGGGGAGCAATCTCCTTCTAAGCCTCAAATTGTAAGAGTTGAGTTTGAAAGAGTCCATTGTGATCAAGAAGTTGATACTAATTCTCTTGAACGTGATCCAGGATTACGTCGCCAAATATGCACATATCCAACTAATGAACGTGATAATGTTCGAAGATCATATATTTTCTTGGGACCATGTCAACCTACATTAGGAAAATATCCATGCCACTTAGATGGGAATCAAAATCGTCGATATCAGCAATTTTGGTTCAAATAATTCCCTTGGCTTGAGTATTATGTTAATGAAGATAAATGGTTTTGTTTTTCATGCTTTCTTTTTTATATTGATCACTCACACAAGGCATTCACGGTAGATGGGTTTACTAATTGGAAGCGAATTGGTGGGAAAAAATGTGATTTCCTCACATCATATGGCTATGCAAAAGTAGATGGATATAAGGAACCCTGCTCAACATATTGACAAAGTGGTGCAATCACCACAAGATGTGAGACAAAATCAGTTGAGACTTATAACCACAATAGAGGCTATTAGGTATCTAGTAAATCAAGGGATGACTTTTATAAGTAATGATTAATCTTATGACTCGTCAAATCGTAGTAATTTCATTGAGTTGATAAAAGTTTTTTCAAGAATGAATGTAGATATAGAAAAAGTCATCTTAGAGAATGCTTCTAGAAATGCTATGTACATTGCACCAATGATACAAAAGGAGATCCTAAATATTTTTGCTAACAAAGTGAGGAAGAAGATTCGTGAAGAAGTTGGGGAGGATGGAAAATTTTGTATTCTCATTGATGAAGCACTTGATAAATCTAAAAAGGAACAAATGGCTATTATTCTAAGATTTATTGGTCATGATGGATTTATTCGAGAAAGATTTTTTGATATTGTAAGTGTTTTGACACTAATTCATCAACTCTTAAAACCGAGATTTGTAAAGTGTTTGGTAAACACACTCTTTTTGTTAAAAATATGCATTGGCAAGGATATGATGGGGCTAGCAATATGCGTAGTCAATGGAGTGACTTACAAGCATTGTTTCTTAATCATTGTCCATATGCATATTATAAACATTATTTTGCTCCCTCCAACTAGCTTTAAATGCTGCTGCTAAAGATTTGGGAGTCATTTGGAGATTCTTTTCAATGTTGAATAAGATTGTGAATTTTGTTAGTGCTTCCACCAAGCGTCATTCTAAGTTGAAATTTACTAGAAAAGTTGAAATTCAAGAGTTGTTAGATGCCGGAAAACTTGAAACAGGTAGAGGGGTTAATCAAATTCGTTGTTTGCAACGACCTGGAACTACTCATTAGGGCTCTCATTTTAGTTCTATTAGGAGTTCGGTTGATTTATTTGGTGCAACCATGACACTTCTTGACGAAATAGGTCATAATAGACCTACCTCACAATTTCGTGGGGAAACTGAGAGTATTTATATTTCTGTGACCCTCCGTTTGGATGAGGGAAAATAACTCAGAATTTAGCTAAAAGTCGGGAATTTAAGAGGAGAAATTGACAATTCCCTTATTTGGCAACTTAAGTGCAGAATTTATTAAATGACACGCGGAAAAAATCATGAAAATTGAGGCATCAAATTCCTGAGTTTAATTTCCACCAAAATAGGTGTCATTTCATAATTTCCATAGTGCGGGAATTCATATTTTCCAATGTGCCAAAACTTACAACAACAAAAATAAAAATAAAAAGCCAATACAAGCTCTTTATATCTAATTTGCTTTTTAAAATTTCTTATTATAGATAAGTACTATCTTGTGGATGCGGGTTATACTAATGGACTTGGGTTTTTAGCACCATATAGAGGAACTAGATATCACTTGAGTGAATGGAGTGGGAACAATCGACCTGAAAATTACAAAGAGTTATTTAATATACGTCATTCAATTGCAAAGAATGTAGTTGAAAGAGGATTAGGGCTATTGAAGAAACGATGGAGCATATTATATACACCTTCATTTTTCAACATCAAAACGCAAGTTAGAATCATAAATGCATGCTTTGTATTGCATAACTTCATTCGAACTGAGCAAGCTAATGATCCTGTTTTAGAAGTTCAAGATTTGGAATTTTTAGCTTCTGTGGATCATGACATATCAAATCATTCGACATTGGAGGGAAATAATGCTCATGATAGGATTGCAAGTGTTCAAGTTAATGATCAATGGACAAACTTTCAAGCCACATTGGCAATAGAGATGTTCCATAATTATCAAGTATAACGAGGCATCATTAATTCTTGATTTATTGTTCACGCTTGGACCTTTGCTTCTCTTGTTTCGTATATTTCATGGTTTTTTTTTTTTTTTTGGTGGTAGAAGAAGTTAATCAGAATGATCATTACTTCTTAAGTTATTTGTTTCTATGAGTACTTGACTATTCTATTACATGTTGTCATGCTTACTGATGTCCAAAGTTGGGATCCTCCCCTAATTTCCTTTCTAATTGTATTTTAAATGTGCAAAAGTGAACAAGCAGGGGCTAAAGTCATGAATGGATTTGGAGGAAAAGAGGCTTGCAAAGGAAAGTCAAGGAAAAGGAAAGATAAAAAAGGAGTTTAACCTGAAGGAGAAGACAAAAACTATTTTCGGTGGAATATAGCTATGGAACGTGAATTAGCTGTTATACTTTGCGAGGATTGCAACTTAGGTTACAAATGAGATGGTGGATGGAAGGCAGTTGCTTACAATACTGCTGCAAATATATTAGATGCACAATTTAATCTCCAAATAAGTGCTGATAATATTAGAAATTGTGTTAAGTCATGGAAAAAGTTCTATGGAGTAGTGAGTGATATATCAAGTCAAAGTTGATTTAGTTGGGATTCAACAAAAAAGATGATAAGTGTACATGAAGATCATGTTTGGGAAGAATATGTGAAGGTAAATATATTAAAAGTTTTTTTTTTTTTAAATCATGTGTTTTTTTTTTCTTCTTTATGTTGTTAAAGAGTACCTATAAGATTATTATTTGACTTTGATTATTTGTTTGGTAGTCTCATGACGATGCTAGGGGTTTTCGATTTAAAGTTATAGAAAATTGGGATGATATAGTAGATTTGTGTGGCAAAGATAGAGCCACTGGAGGGGGCGCTGAAATAGGCGCATATGCAACTGAGGTTATGACTCCTACTAATGAAGTTGATCATGTTGATTTGGATGGTGATACACAAGATTTAGAAGATATTCATGTTATTGATGATATTTCACCAACCTCAACAAATAGTCAAAAAAGAAGAAATCGTGCATCAAATTCTTCTGATATTCTTCCTACAAAGAAAAGAGGTGTTGTCAAAGATGTTATTGCTGATTCGATTGCTAGAATGGCTTTATCATTTGAAGAGTTTATCTGTGCTGATACTAAGAACCTTGATCCAGCAGAGGTATATGCTGAAGTACAAGCAATACCAGGTCTTAGTGAAAATGAACAACTCAAAGCATGTGCTTGGCTGATAGAAAATGACAAACAATTTTAGATGCTGAAGGCACTCCCAGTTGAGAAAAAAAAGAGTATGTTGCTGATGTTTATTGCTCGTGGGGAGTGATTTGGTTTGCTAATATGCTTTGTTTGTTTAAGTTGAGTTATTTAGTTCATCAAACGATATGTTATTTTATACTTCGAGGAATACCTTCTATGTCGGTTATCAGTTTTTTTGTTCTTTCGAAATATTTAATTTATGTCATTTATAATTTACATGAGCTATCCAAACATTGAAATTTTCAATTTCTGTCATTTACAAAATTCGACATACATAAATCCAAACATTGAAATCTTCAATTGCCAGAAATTGAAATAACGGAAATCTAAATTCCGTCATTTTAGAATTCTATGTAATTTGCAATTCCTTCATCCAAACAGAGCATGATGTTATTTGAATTTTCTTTTGCCTACTTTTGTTGGACAAAACTATGGGATTTACAGATTTTCTTTGTCAAGTACTTTAAAGAAAATCTCAAGACATTGTAAGTGCTTTAAATCTTGTTTCAAGTACAAAAATGAAGCTAGACGAGTTGAGAAATAATGGTTGGGATGATTTTATCAAGAGTGTGCTATCATTTTATGAACAACATGACATTAGTGTACCTGATATGAGTGTCTATCATAAAATGGGTAGAGGTCATTCTTGTCAACAAAAGGATTCTATTACATTTGAGCATTATTATCACATTGATGTATTTAATGATGTAATAGATTTTCAGTTAGTGGAGTTAAATACTAGATTTCCTGAGCAAACAATGGAACTTCTTTATATGACCTCAACATTGGATCCTATTAATTCTTTCAAGTGATTTAACATCGATGATATATGCAATCTTGCTGAGAAGTTTTATCCGGAAGAAACCGAGTTGCAGGCTTTAAATCAACAATTGAGATTTTATAAGATTGATATGGACCATATTCTAGCCTTCAAGAATCTCGATTCCATTCTTGAATTGCTGAAGTGTTTACTTCACACAGGGTTAGCACACAGCTACCATTTGGTTGATAGATTGATTAGTTTGGTGTGAACTCTTCATGTTTCTACAACAGCAACAGAATGTGCATTTTCATCTATGAGACTTATCAAAAATAGACTTTGGAACAAGATCGAGGATGAGTTTCTTGTTGATTGTACGATACTTCACATTGAAAAGGAATTTGTTGATAATATTGATAATGAATCACTGATTAGTGATTTTAACTCTTAGAAGTCTCGAAGGGTGCAACTTAAATAGTTTTATTTTGTATTTGCATTGCATATTTATTTATTGTTGCCTTCGTTTACTAGTTTCTATCTTATGTACTATATGCATTTTGAGAGGTACGGCTCATTATGTCTGTCCTGACTAGGTGTATTATTTTTTGTTATTAATTAAATTCACTTGTGTCGTTGAGTTTTATTGTAAGGTAAATCCAGCCCATGCCATTTGAATTCCTAAATCTGTCCCTCGTCAGGAGCACTTGCGGAGCCCTTGACTAGCTTTGGTCTGGCGACTATGGCTTAGGCGCACGTCTTGCGCGCATAAATATTCTTCTCTTTTTTTGCTGCACATGCCTCAACCTTCTCTCTCCCCCTTTTCTCCTGTAGGTCCCACTTGCAAATAATGTAAAAAAGATACACATGCATCATTTTATACATTTTTGGGTGGTAGTATAAATGTACATCGTTTTACACCTGACCATTGGAGGGACTTCCGACGATATTAAATGTAAATATAGCATACAACTGCCTTTACACCTAATTATTGTGAATGCTCTAAGCAAATGCAATGTATTTAAGATGTAACAATCAGACTGAATTTCAAAAAGAAACATCCTAGAAAGAAAATTCTATGAGTTGTAGCATCAACAAAGTAAATAGAACTATGCTCTTATATTATTTGGAACTCTCATATTTGCTCTATTTTACAATATGTTACGTTATCAACATGAAAGTCATATATTTTCTTTACTGTAAATTTCTCAACTGCAATCAATGTGGTTATTTTCTATCTTGTCCGCTCTCACCTTATTATTGTGATGATGTGCAAATGTTTCTTGATGTATTATGTTTTCTCACAATTTATCTATTATTGCTTTTCATATGTACTTGATTTATTAATATGTATAACACGAATAATTAGAAAGCCCATACGATAAGTTAATTATGAAATAAAATTGCTCTCGAAAGCAAACATAGTATTGGCCTTTAAAATTTTTTTTTTGAGAAAACGGTAGATTGCATTGCATTCATAATTTAGGTGCTATCTGCCACAAGGACAAATACATTTGTAGTCACACCGATAACAGCAAGGGCACAAGATATTCCTCATAGTCACACATGACCAAATAAAATTCCTTGAAAAACCAGCTAAAGGCCTCAAAATACAAAATTACAAATACAACAACCTTTAAATTCTAACAAATAAAACTTTTAAGTAAAGACTACAATACACACAATAAACTCAAAAGAATTGATACATTTATTACAACTCAAAAGAATTGCAAATTGCAGATTTTGTCATCCCCCATTAATTAACCCATTTTCAAATTTTTCATTTGGTTGTAAAAGGAATTAAGTGCAAATTGAGCAAAATTTAGAGAAACGCACCGTCTTAATCGACTTTCATCTCTCGTTGTGACATCTAAACTTGTTGTGAGCGTGCGTTTCAGTTCTCTCTTCCAAGCCCTAATCTGTTGCTCCTTCCACCTCTCCTCTTCAGGTAAACTCGTCACAGTCTCCAACTTTCCTTTCGTTTCCTTTGGTTTCTGAGCAAACAAACGTCGCTTGGGTTGTCCATGTACGTTAACTTTGTTGAAGAAAATTTAATTGTACTGTAGAAAGCCTTGTACTTTATGCAACTGATAGGCATTTTCATGGTTAACAGCATGTCGAGGCCGCTCTCAAAGTTGCTCTTCAAGGGAATTTCAGGCTTCCCGGCTGCCTGTTCTAGTAAAATTGTAAGATTCGACATATGGGTTTGTTTTGCTTCAGTTCTAATTTCAGCTGAAATGGGAAATCGGATTGTGGGCTTGTTTCAGTGCAGAATTGATTTGATTGTGTATGCATATTCTGTGTTTTTGCATAAATAACTGGGTCAAGTGATAGCATGTGTGTGTGCTTGTGCGTTTATTAGTATTGAATTCATGAATTCCATGTCTTCAGTGTTCGCTTACTTTGTTCAAATGTTTATACTTCGTACTCCCCAATGTTAGCAGTTAAATGTTTTCTTTTAATTGGTAGTAGGTATCTGGATCCTTTTATCAAAATGGAATGAGATACTCAACCTCTGTGCCTAATGACTCCGACACACATGACGATTTTAAACCCGCTAATAAGTTCGACGGTTCTGGCCTTAGTTTGAAGGAACTTGTTGAGCAGGTAAATATATGCCAAACGAATCCTCTTGATATGAGCTCCTTGTTTCCCTTTGTCATCCAGACAAAAGTTCACTTTTCCTTAAGTTAATAGTTCTGGTCTGTTTCTGGTGTAGGATGTGAAGGACAACCCTGTAATGCTTTATATGAAAGGAGTGCCTGAGGTTCCCCAATGTGGATTCAGCTCACTTGCAGTAAGAGTGTTAAAACAATATGGTAAGTCTTGAAATGCTCAGTTTGTATTCTAACTATTTTTCATCCCTTGGTTTAGTTCACCAAAGTCAAATTTATGAAATAAGAACAAAGGATAACTAAACTAAACCGTAGTGATGTTCATGGTCTTCAGATTGTTCATATTTGTCGTCACAGTGGAGAGGCCTTTAGCTAAAGATAGACATCTAAATGGCTTGACAGTTTTGAACATATACACACAAGCTGATATGATGATTGTTGCAAAAATAAGTCGGTTTCTTCTAAAAGAAACTGAAAGAAATTCAGAATTTTTATCCCCTTTGAAGAAATTGGTCATATGTTCCTTGCATTGTTGCTAATGATATTATTATGATAATCTTTATCCATACAGCTGTTCCTTTGAGTGCTAGGAATATTTTGGAAGATCCTGAGCTCAAAACTGCTGTTAAAGCTTTTAGGTAAGGGTCCATTCTATGAATTTTTTGTTTTTAGCTTTCAGTTTTGTTTTTTTAGTTACAGATGAAGAGGAAAGATAAGAATTAAATGTGGAGGTAGACAAGAAATGAGAGAAGTGAGGGAGACATGAAAGAAAATTTATAAAACTAAAAGTTAAAAAGACAAAAACTGTTTCTAGTTTCTCTTCTCACTTTGCTCTCCTTTTCCCTGCACTATCTTTATTTAAAATAAAAAACAAAACCATTATGAAACGGGTTCTAAGTTCATTCATTTCAGCATTTTCCTGCTTGTTTTTGTCCTATGCAGCCACTGGCCAACATTTCCACAGATATTCATCAAGGGGGAGTTCATTGGAGGGTCAGACATAATTCTCAATATGCACCAGGTTAGTGCTTATAAAATTAGTACTTTTTTTTTTTTTTTTAAATTTAAAGCTTTGCATTGCTCTGATACTATGATCTATCCTACGTAGTCTGGTGAGCTCAAGGAAAAGCTTAAGGATATCGCGGTCAATCAAGAGAAGTCTGCATAAGAAAAATTATGAGAGGGTAGGTTAAATGTTATCTGTGTAATCTTTTGTTGATAAAAGATGACTAGATATGTGGTTATCCTTGTTTCCTTCAAGGTTGATAAACCTAATTTGCAATAAATGTCAGCTTAATATTCTCTTTTCATCTTCAACCTTCATGAAATATGTCAAAGTGTTCATGTGGGCTTCCATTTACTGCTTGTTCACCCAGTGTGCTCAAAGTGGACCTCTGAGGAAACATACAGTTTGGGCCAATGACTTTTCAATGGAGTCAAATTTAGGAGTCTTGAAAAGCCTAAAAATTACAACATTGCCACCGAAGTTTGCGACTCTGAAAACCATATTGCAGGGATAGTAATAGTATTTTACAACTGGTCCTTTTTGGGTTTTTTGCCTTTAATTTGTAGGTGGTTGTGTTTATATATAAAATCAAGGCTAGAAACGGGGTTCGTTATAGATATCTACAAAGGAAACCTCTTTCAAGGAATTACTTAAATAAAATTTCAGTTTTTATTTATAGGACTTCAGGTTCTGATTTGAATTTCATACAGAATTGCATGTTAACATAATTCATGAAACGAAAAAGATTGAAAAGTATTTATGCATCTCTTATGCAATGGACTACTTTACTAGTGTGTTGTGTGATATTGTGCCCCGATGACATTTGAAGGATATTGTAAACCATACGGTATCCCTCTATTGTAATTTGAATGAACTAGAGAACTAGCAAGTGATATCATGTAGATGGCGGCAACGGGTCTAGTTCAGTATAAAAGAGTCTTAACTTGTTGATCAGTAGTTTCAGAGTTCGAACCTTCATGACACCTTAGTAGTGTACAGGTCTGTTAAAAAGAGCCCAAGTCCAATGAACTAGTTCGAATTCAGCCCAATTGTAGAAAAGGTAGGGCATGGGCATTTCTTGTATTTTTTATTTTTTTTAGAAGTATGTGGATGGCATGAGATGGAGAGAACATTAGATTGGGCCAAATTTCAAACCAATCACCCATTGACTAGATCCTCCAAATGGGCATTGTAACCTGTCAAGTTTGCTTGGGCCATAGCTTAAAAGTGTCAACTTCCTTTTCAGTCCAATCAAGTTGCTATAGGCTCGATAGTTACCCGAGTAGGTAGGTACCTGTCTTGCAATGCAATTATGCAACAAATCTCACCGCCCAAAACACAACAAATTGGCATTATTTTTTTTCTTTTTGGGTTATCATTGACATATCATAATGCCATACAAAGTCAAATTTCAATCTAAAAAAAGTGGAATATGGAAAATTACAGAATCATATACATGAATGATTATACATCAAATATTCATCTTCCAGGGAATGCCGCTTTTATGTTTTTGTTTGGTTTGAAGAAACTCTATTGTATATAACAATAGTTCCAAACCCGAGAAACAAATGTTCGTAAAAAGATACATTAATGCAAGACGCTTATACTTAAAATGATTAACAGCATTTGAGCTCCTAGATTCGATTACGTAATTCTATATTGGATAATAGTAGTACAACTAGGACACTTAAAAGAATGAGCTAAGAGGACGTGGACCCAAGACTCGAAATAATCTGAGGTACCTTACATTATTAAACATGCTTGGTGAAGAATAATAGAAATAAAAACGAAGGGAGCAATGATCAAATTGCAGCGTCTGCTTAAGGATATTCAAATTCAATACACGATGTCTGTCCAAACCTGAACAACCAAAGGGCCCAAAGGGGACCAAGCATGTGGGGAAGGGAGAGAAAGCCAACGCGTCACAATTCTCACCACACAATGGAATTGAAAACATCGATGTCATGTATTTTTCCCATGCTTTAAAGAAATCAGTTCGTAGGGTTGGGCTTGTGTCCATTTCTTTACCACATTTCACTTCTTGAATTGGATTCGTGGATTGGTAAGATCAATTGCATGGTAAGATGAGACACAAGGGGACCGGCACTCTTCTTAATCTCATCAATCTCTTGTGTTATCCGACTCAAAAGGATCTTAAATTTCCAAAATAAAAGAAGTGGACGACATGTCATTTGAACCAACGGCCGAGATCGAGTTGCGATGCACTATAAACATCTTCCCCCTGGTCGGGTCCGCGTTGCGGAAGCTTTAGCGCCAATTCTTCTTCGTTTTGCGATAATGTCAACTCTTCGTCAATGCCCTTCATCCAATCGCGTAGCCACTACATGGCTCATTGTCACACCATGCAAGTGATGCATCTGCGTGTTCGGGTTGTCCATTCCACCAGATGGACGTCTGCAATCGTGCCACGTCTTATTAAAAAATTTATTTTTTAGTTTTAAAATTTCAAAATTCCACCAAAATATCCTTGATCTCAGAGAAATTCATCGAAAAATACAACAAACTACTAATCGCTTCTACTAATTTAAAATAATCCCAAACTAATTCATCTTAATCTCCAAATTCTTCATTTATCATCAAAATTGAGTTTCCACACTTGTCTCGGGCCTCATGTTTTTTTTTTTTTTTTTGGTTATGTTCACTAGCACATAAATTATGTATATTAATTTATCTAAGTATTTTTTATATACTAATAATTATGTACTTCCTTCCTTTATGGTAGAGTATGATTAATGTACCTACAAAAATGTTATTTTATGAATAATGTAACTAGTATGAATGATATATTTGCATATTAGGTAGTGATTTGGTGTCGCTCTCTCGTATACGAGGAGAGGCGAAACAATTGGGGGTTTGCACGAATCCTCCCCTTTTGTCCACTCTCTATAGTCGGTGTTAGCTCCTGGGTTTTGCTTTGACGCTTATAGCAATGTACAAAGAACTATGCACTCATAGGAGGTTTTTGTCGGTAGTCTTACGTTGTGGTGGATTGTTATTTGTTGGGCTTGTAGTAGTGCTTTGTTTTGTCTGGTTGGTGGAGGTGCGATTGGTAGTTCTTCTTTATTTTGTGTTTTGTTCTTGTGGCAGTTTCGTTTTGGTGTTCTTTTGGTAATGAAATTTTGCATGCTCAACAATTATCGCGCTGTACAAAAGACTATGTTTAAATAGGAGGCCTTCTTTGACAGAACCTGAGAGGTGGTGGCGTGCTCTTTTGATGGGTTCCTTTTAGTTTTCACTTTGTTTCTTTGTATTTTGTTCCTGTGGACTATTCCTTTTGGTGTGTCATTGTTTCTAACCCATTGCATGCTGAACAAATCTTGCGCTGTACAAAGGACTATGTTTACATAGGAGGCCTTCTTTGACAGAATCTGAGAGGCCTTGGTGTCCTCTTTTCAATGGGTTGCTATTAGCTTATATTTGGTGATGGGTTAGATTTGTTTTAGAAGTGTCTGTTTTGTGATTCTGGTTTTGTTTGGACTCTTTTGTTAGTCTGTTGCATGTGTGACACTCTTTTCTCGCTCGGGCTTAGTTTCCTAAGAAGGTTTTAATGAGACCACTGTAAACATGCCGGTTTCTTTTGTACTATTCCTGGAATGAATTTCTCTTCTAAAAAAAGGATAGTGACTTGGCTATTAAGTATATATATATGAAATGGGGGTTTTTTTTTTTTTTTGGTCGTAATATATATGAAAGGGTTTTGTTATGCATTCTTATTCACAAAGTGATATTTTTTATAATAAAAAAAATTCTCCAACTCATGAAAGCCGCCTCCGTTGCTCTTGGCGGGTCTTGTCCAAGTTGAGGTCCAGTAGTGAGCTGACACATGAGATTAGCGCGGGCATTTTAGATCGAAAAATCGCAAATACCGACCTAGGTTTACCGCATCTAAACCGACCTATCATGAAAACCGACCGCAATATGTGATTGCAGTTACGGTTCCACATTTTCAAATAATGCGGTATATCGAAAACGGCAATATAATTTAATTAATTATTAAAATAAATACTTATAATTATTTTATATTAACTAATAGAGGCTAGGACTTCATCATTTAGATGAATCTTTCTCTCTTCTCTCTTATCACTTTTTATTTTTCTTTTTATTCTTCCTCTCTCTCTTCCTATCTGTCGGGCTCACCTAGGCTCTGAATGTATTACTAATGAAGTGATCTCCGGCAATCTCTTGAAGTTCCCTCTATTGTTTTTTTAAAAAATCTCAGCCTTGAAAAAATATCTTTTGAATATTTAGTGAATTAATATAACTTAATTAGTAAATAATTAAACTTTTTCTAGTAGGAACCTCGGTTTCAATTAGTATTACAAACTCATCGGTTGTGTTGATAATTTTCATAGGTTGTTGTTAGTGAGTTAGCCGAGATAATCTCTAACTTGCAATCAACTATGTAGGTCGATTCATGGTTCGTCTTTTTATCATACCATAATACGTCAGTCCGATTCACGATTTCATTAAAAAGTTGCGGAAATCGAACTGCAACCACCCCTAAGCGGTCAATACCCTGTAACAACGAGACTAGAGGAGAGACAAACGTTGGTTGGTTAGTTAGGTACGAGTAAGTCTGGTGCTAAGTCCGCGTCCATGTGGCATAATATTACTGTTTTGTTCAGCAGGATAAGTCCCCACATGTCAACATATTTGAAACATTATAGATGATAAATTGAGAGTGGAGGACAAATGAAAGAAACAATTTCTTTTTGTTAGAAAAGATATGTAGTCGATGACACAAATATTTCTTCCCCTATACATGACTTTCTCATCACTACAACACACAGTACAAGATGCAAAGTCACCTAACTGTAAAATGCAAGAAATCCTTTTGTTGTCTTTTTTCCTTTTTATATTCCCCAACCAAAACCAATGATGCAAGGATCCCCAAAATGGACCTACTAGTCAATAATAATGAAATTGGGATTTATATTCACTTTACCAAAAACATAAAAAGATTGTGATTTATTCACCAAAGGAGATAATTTTTGGTTTCCCTATTTCCCGATCAAACAAGTTACTAGAAAGTTGACACAAGGGGACCCAACGTACCAAACTTTATCGAGTCCAGAGGCATGTGCATTTGTACTATTCAGTAATTAAAATGGTTGGTACATATTTTACCAAATGTGCATTTCTAAGTGCTACCAGACTCCATATTCAGTCCTTCAAACTCACAACATCATTAATAAATACAGAGGTTCGAAATCCTACAATCTTATCAAGTTATAAGGACGAATATGTTAAAATACTTTTGTTAGATGGAACATACTCATTCATAAAAGTTGTTAAAATCTTTTATTAGACCAAAGAATAATAGACAATAATTTTGTTCTTGTAATTATATGATTAAAAGGTCATCCACATTGTGCATGGGGTTTAGTTAGTGGAAAAGGGTCTTCGAATTCCCGCAACATCATAGTTCTATGTGTGTAAAAAATCTTTCTCTACTGTAGTTTAGATTATCACTTATGCTAAAAAAAAGTTGAAAAAACAATAAGATTGTGGGTGGACACGTGTGCACTCTATCCTTTCTAAACATTATGTACAAAAAGCAAATAGAAGGGATTTGAATAAGGGTGGACGGAAAAGTGGAAATAAACATATGCAATATGTATTGTTTAATAGATAAAACGATTAGAGGGAATGGGAAAATGGATGGGTGATGAAAACCCCCATGCCACAATTTTTAATATTTCTTTTGGTTATTTGGTGCCTACCAAACAACGAGAGGATGCCATTAAAAAGGAGAAAAAAACCTCGTATGGGTCCTCGATCCTCCTTTATTTCAAATCTCAATCCTAAATTTCTAACCCTTTTCATTGTGGTTCATTTCTTTTAGGGTTATTGATGAACTAGTTTATGATATGTTGCAATATTGAAAACTGTCTCAAGTTTGAATCATCTTTTATATGTTATAAAAATTAATATAACAATAAATCAGAGTTAGACATAAGTGGATCGAAAGAGGGATCATAAGGGGCAATTGCCTCCACTAAACAAATTGAGCCTCCATAGATCTTCTCAATTTCCTGTCTAAGACATGGAAAAATAACTAAGTGAGGACAAATGCTAAGGAAAAGGGTAAAATAGCTAAGTTGGTTTGCAAAGTGTTCATTAAAATGTCTTGAAGAGTCCGGGCAAGTAAACAACTAGTAGTTATGCAGCTTAGGCCTTTCTTCTTTTACAAAAATATTTTGAGAGCTTATTCATCTTATTCCGAGACAAGAAAATTCCTCGATCCCCCACTAATTAGAGTAGCCATCAAAAGGTTGCATTAAGATTTAAACACAACTTGGTAATTCATGGAACATCTGAAGCCAAAGTGAAAAACCAACTCTGTTTTGTGATGTAAAACCAAAGTGAAGAACCAATAGCGTTGAAACAGAAAAATTAAGTGAAAAAAAATTCATGGTGATAATATAATACACAAATGGCATTTCTGTACTTACCTTCATGTCGTACATGGACAGTAAACATTCTCTTCGGGTTTCGCTTGATCTTTTTAGTCAACCAGAAGAATATTGAATACCTGACATTAACAAGAAAACTGAAGAAGGAAGAGTACAGAACTTTTATTTTTATGAATAGTTCTATAATTTGAAGAAAAAAAAAACCCTTTTGGTTCCTATAGTATTTATTGAACAAACCGTATAATCAGTTGTGACAAAATAGAGCTAGTTCTTTTCTATACGTTCACATGTATAATGGTTCACGATTGGTGGTTCGAACTGGTGGGTCGAATTTTCTATAACCATTGTTTGATATACTGAGACTGAACTTATTAAATTGAACAATAATCTTATATATTGTTTAAGTTTCATCTAAAGGAGCGAGACTCACAAATACTAACTTGAGCAGTCCAAGCGAAATCATTGTTTGTTGTTCCAAATTTAAATATGAATTATTACAATATTGGAAGAGATCTCAAATTCAAGTCTCTCCACTTCTATAAGCGAAAAAAAGTTTATTATTAATAATAGCATTTGGCTTATAATTGGAGTAACTTCCATAAATCATATTGTCACACATGGTATGTTAGATACCCGCAATAATTTCTAGTAAAAATGAATAAAGCTTATGTCTACAATTTTTTATTATTATTTATTTAAGACCAGAGAATATCAAAAGAAGAAACTGAATCTTTCCCATTCTTTATGCATAGGGGGAACCAATTTAGCTGAAAAAAGCAAAGAAAGGAGGCTCCGAGTGATCCAAAACAGTACCTACTAATATGCCCATTACTACACAGCCTGTAAGAGCTCTTCGAAACCTCTTAAGAAGCCGACAATTGGAGATAATTCCAAGCACCCCATGTGAGTGAGACTCATCCCTTTTAGTCTCCTTACATCTTTCTCAGTTTCACTGCCTTCTTTATCTGCTTTGTTCTGCTGCTATCTCATACAATCTCTGTGCCTGCTCTTATTTGTAGCCACTTTGTCGAGAAAATTCCAGCTTAAGTTTTCTGGGTTCTCTTCAAAATCATGTGGGATTCAGAGACTGAGTCAGTTGGAGGGAGAGATTACGGCAATGGAGTTCTTAGTTCAAGCAAGCACAGTGTTAAGACTGATGGATTTGAGCTAAAAGGCAGCTCTTGGTATGTATGAAATTAGATACAATACAATTTAAGCTGCTAATTTGGACTTTGAAGTGTCTTGGTGTACTTAGTTGAGTCTAAATAAAATGAAATTTTACTTCTTCATCATGCTTGTGGTGTGTTGGTTAAAGGGTGGATGATTTTTTAGCATGCAAACTAATTAAAATATTTGGTGGGTTTGGTTCACATATAGGTATGTTGCAACTGATATCCCAAGTGACCTGCTAGTTCAAGTTGGAGATGTGAATTTTCACTTGCACAAGGTACCATTTCTAATTCTCCCTCAAATCTTTGTAGTTTCATATCCTTGAGCTTACTAGTCTAATAATTTCTTTTGTTCTGTTATAAGTTATAACCAGTCTAATTATTTGTTTGGTAAGAACTTATAAGAATGGAATTTTATGTTTCTGTCATTCTGTTTTGGAAGTATCCCCTGCTGTCAAGGAGTGGAAAGATCAACAGAGTTATGTATGAATTACGCGACCCGGACTTGAGTAAGATGGCGTTGGATGACCTTCCTGGTGGACCGGAGGCGTTTGAGCTAGCTGCGAAATTCTGCTATGGAATTGCTGTTGATCTAACAGCAGCTAACATTTCAGGCCTGAGATGTGCTGCTGAGTACCTTGAAATGACAGAGGACTTGGAAGAAGGCAATCTTATCTTCAAAACGGAGGCGTTTCTCAGCTATGTGGTTTTATCCTCATGGAGAGACTCCATAGTTGTGTTGAAAAGCTGTGAGAAGCTCTCACCATGGGCGGAAAATCTTCAAATTGTCCGAAGATGCAGCGAGTCTATTGCTTGGAAAGCTTGTGCCAATCCAAAAGGAATAAGATGGGCATACACTGGAAAGCCACTAAAAGTTTCAAGTCCAAGCTGGAATGACATGAAGGACTCAAGTCCAAGTAAAAACCAGCAGGTCCCTCCTGATTG
This sequence comes from Prunus dulcis, assembly GCF_902201215.1. Lineage (NCBI taxonomy): Eukaryota > Viridiplantae > Streptophyta > Magnoliopsida > Rosales > Rosaceae > Prunus > Prunus dulcis. The sequence continues at coordinate 7,608,295 of NC_047657.1, forward strand.
GTGGTTTGAAGATGTTTCGATTCTTAGGATTGATCACTTTGTCAGGGTTATTACTGCAATTAAGGTAAAGGGGATGAGATTTGAACTGATTGGAGCTGCAATAATGCATTATGCATCCAAATGGCTTCCGGGTTTAATAAATGATGGCGCGGCTGCAGCAGATGAAGGAAGCAACAGCAGCAATAGTAATACCAGTAATAATGGCAGCAGTTGGAAGGGTGGACTCCATTTGATTGTGGCAGGAAATAAAGATGAGCCTCCAACTGTTCAGGCCAAAGATCAACGGATGATCATTGAGAGCCTCATCAGTATAATTCCACCACAGAAGGATAGTGTCTCATGCAGCTTCCTTCTTCGGCTTTTGAGAATGGCAAACATGTTGAAAGTAGCACTTGCTTTGGTTACTGAGCTGGAAAAACGCGTGGGAATGCAGTTCGAACAGGCTACACTGGCGGATCTTCTTATTCCTTCCTACAATAAAAGTGAAACTTTGTATGATGTGGATCTTGTTCAAAGGCTTCTGGAGCATTTTCTGGTTCAAGAACAAACAGATATTTCAAGTCCAAGCCAACAATCTTTCCCTGGAAAACACTATGATGACATTCAAAGGGGTACAGGCCCAAATGCTAAGATGAGGGTAGCTAGGCTTGTCGATAGTTATCTTACCGAGGTATCCAGAGATAGAAGCCTCTCCCTAACAAAGTTTCAGGTGCTGGCAGAAGCTTTGCCTGATTCTGCAAGGATCTGTGATGATGGACTTTATAGAGCAATTGATTCCTATCTTAAGGTATTTGGTTCTTCCAAATTTACTCTGTCACAGAACTGTGTTTTCTATCTTTTGGTCTATTCTGTTACAGAAATTACCTTTTCTTATGCATGAACGTTTTGAATACCAATTGAAGGTGGAAAAAGAAAGAGAAATTAATCACTCACAAGAAGTTTGCATACAATGGGAGGTCCTACGAGTAAACTGCATGAAAAAGTTTTAATTATAGATATTGCTTTTCTCCAGCTTCCATGCTTGATTGATTTTAAAGCAGAAAACTTTGAAAAAATGTGAATCTGAATTTACTGCAGAGGTATTCAATACTTAATTTGTGACCCTTTTTGACATGGTTATGTGCTTTTTTTTAGCTTTTGTGCAAATCTGCCCAGCAGAGGTCCAAAAATACAACAGAAGTTTCCCTGTCTCGATAATTCGAACATGTTATAACATATAAGTGGAGGCTGTAAAGAAATCAGAACCATAATAATCATAAATCAAATATTAGAACGATGGTAGAGTATTACATGTTTTTTTTGGGTCGAAGATGGTAGTCCTCCACTACTATACTCCCAAATAAGACTTAAAGGAAGTCCTAGTATTACTGACTGCTTGTAATGCTACATTTCTGTTAGTGAAAAAAATGTCGATGTGGGATCTACAATGTGTGTAGAAAGTGCTGCAAGTCGGCTTTCGTGACTATGAACTGAAACTACAGTTAGACAATGTCATTCGCCTCTGGTTTATATAAGTTTGATGAACCATTCTTGATTTTTTTTTTTTTTTGGTTCTGTTTTTCCTATAAAGCATGACAGTATTTTTGTTGATCAATTGCTTCATATTAAGAGTTCCCATCTCCTTATCATTAACAGGCCCATCCTACACTTTCTGAGCATGAAAGGAAGAGGCTTTGCCGAGTGATGGATTGCCAAAAGTTATCAATTGATGCCTGCATGCATGCTGCCCAAAATGAAAGACTCCCATTAAGGGTGGTGGTGCAAGTTCTTTTCTCTGAACAAGTAAAAATAAGCAATGCATTAGCCACCAGCTCCCTCAAAGAAGCTGGAGAATCTCAGTATCAGCCAATGGTTTCGAATCGAAAAACACTCCTCGAAGGGACCCCGCAATCATTCCAAGAAGGATGGGCAGCAGCTAAAAAAGACATCAACACGGTAAAGTTCGAACTGGAGAGTGTCAAAGCCAAGTACCTTGAGCTCCAGAATGACATGGATAACTTGCAGAGACAATTTGATAAGATGTCAAAGCAGAAACAGACATCCGCATGGAGCAGTGGGTGGAAGAAACTAAGCAAACTCACAAAGACCACGAACTTAGAAAATCAGCACAACATTGGGACTGAGCACCAAGCAGCTGTAGATCAGCAGAATAGAAAGACACCTAGGAGGTGGAGAAATTCTATTTCCTGAAAACAAAAAGACAGATTGAAGGAAAGAGATATACATCTACATGTTTGAATTTGTGTTCCAAAGGTTTTCTTTTATTATTTTGGGGCTTCTTCCCTTTTTATTTCAACAGGAGTTGGGAGACTTCTTTTCTGAACACCTGTATCACTAAAGTCTGATTTTTTTTATATTATGTGAGTGACTTCTCCAAGCATGCTCTAGGGAATTTGTTTTCAAGGGGGAAAGAAGCTAAATATGTGGCTTCGACTTATATTCCATTCAAAGTTTCTTGCTCGATAGATCAATCGTTTGATTAGAATGAGATCTCAAAAGCATCATCTACTTATATTCTATTCATGTCACTCGACAAAAAAAGACCAGAACTCTTTCTAACCGCCAACTGGCCGAAGACAGAAAAACAATACCAAAGCAAAAAATAAAAATAAAAATTCAATCTTATGGTGATTTTCAGTGAAAAAAACTTTCCCCTAGAAAATTTAAATGCCCCTAGAAATAGAAAAAAGCAAAAAAGAAATACAAGAGCATCAAATCGGCATGCCAGTAAGGTAAATGTGATATCAGTAGTTTTTAGTTTTCCAATTTAAGCACTGCATGCACTGGGGCCTTTTAGTCATCATTCACAATATATGTCTATTCTGCATTAACTTTTTGAAGGGCTTTCCATCTGTTTCTAGAAATTTGATGCATGAAAGAATTGATCGGTAACCGAATTAGAGACCATAAGTGTGATTCTATGGGACCACTAAGCTCAAAGATGGTGTTCGTTACTATAATAATCACACCAATTTGGAAAACAATAAAACAATCATGATAAGGTTTCCACTTAAAACAGTATAATCTCATGTTACCCGAAACTCGCATTATTGACATAAAATGTCCAGGTTGAATGTTTCAAAACAAATGTGTTCCAATGTCTTATGTGGACGACAACTTTCCAGGTCATCTGTTGACACTACGTCAAGCAACAGCACCTAGGGCTTGAAAAAAATTAAATGGAACTCTACACTAGAAATTTTTTCCAAAAAATGCCTATGTACTTTTAAGCTCCTTAAGGGGGCCGTTCGGTTACGTTTTCACGGCCTTATTATCATTTTATGTTTTTAGTTGTTTCAAAAAATTCTTTTGGTACCTTGTTTTTCAAAACTGAAGAATTCGTTTTTTGAAAACAAATTTAAACCTATGAATTGTCGTTTTCATTATTTTCTAAAAACTTATTTTGTCCAAACTAAAACCATTCATATGTCACCTACTTCCACTTCATCTCTCTATCTCCTCACAGCTGAGAATCTCACAACCATGAATTGCGTCCATCTCCTCTAACCCAAAAAAAAAAAACAACCAACTCTAAGCAAAGCAAGCACTCTTCTTCTTCTTCTTCAAGAAAGTAATCAAGACACCCAAGTTGTCATCGTCAATTGGTGGTGGCGGGGGGAAGAGAGGGGGAAGAAAGGACAACCACATGGGAGGGATGGGTTGCGAGAAAGTATGGGTCAGAAGAAGGGTGGTGGGAAGAGATCTTTTGGGATTCTAATTGTGGGTGGTATGAGAGGATTTTCTCTTGGGATGGGGAGGTGCAATAAGTGGAATTAAGATTGGGTGGTATTTTTTTAGATATTTTTTACAAGTGTTTGTACCATAATTAACCGAGCACAGTCAGTACTGGGGGACTGGTCCATAGACAAGCACACTGACTGCCGAAGGAAAAACACTCACGTTAATCCCTAAAACTCTAATGACATCATCATGATCCCAACCTGCCGAAGAGATACCTCATTCCGAAGTGGCAATTTGCCTATCGAAGCTGGTTGCTAAAGCTCCCAACTACATAACCTAAAGCCTTGGACACGTGTCATCACCACGGTGATTCGCACACAGTTCCACATCGAAACTTTGTGCAAACTCTCATTTTCTCTTCTCTATAAAAGAAGAATAGTGCCCAAGTAAAAAGGGAACTACTTTTCACCTTTACTGTTACTCTGTGAAAATTACTGTATATCTCATACTTGCTAACTTAAGCATCGGAGAGCTTTCGGCATGTGCCACACCAGTATCCAAAGTTTGACGATTGCTTCTTCCTTCTTTCTTCTGCAGGATCGCTTTGTGGCCGAAGACCCCTCATTGCCAAAGGTCCATAACCCTCTTCATCTTGCTGAAGACTCCACACTTCTTCTATCTAAGTCAACACCCGATTTTGGGCATCAATACTTTGGCGCCGTCTGAGGGAATTTGAATTTTACATCCCACATCTCTACTAGTCATGCTGGGCCTATCAGACTCCGTCGTCTTTTCAGTCCATCACACTTCAAAATTCAGAGCGAAGCTAGCCTTGGCACTCAGCATCACATCCCCATGTGGAGTCTTCTAAAAGGAAACCCTCGATTGACACGCATCTTCAGGCTGAAGTGGAGTGACTTCGTGCCTATGTTGCGAAAATAACGGAGAACTACGACCAACTCCGTACTAAAAATGTCAAGTTGGAGCATGACTGCCGAACATTGAAGCATAACTTGGAGAATACTCACCACCAATTCGTCCAGCATGACGTCAACCATGATATCGAGGGCACCCTGTCGAACCAGCTGGTCGTCTCTTTTCACAGTGCTCCAACGCAGCCTACCTGACAAAGGCAAAGGCATCCTTTATTCTAAAGCAACCAAGTCACAACCTCTCGAAATTTCCCCTCCAAGGGATCGGCCTCATACCCCAAGAAAGATATACAAGGACTGCGTGGATTGTATCTCGGAGCTTTGGCTAGAGCCCATTCAGATTCTCGTAGATCTCGACGACCCATGCGTATGCTCAATTGGCAAGCCATTCTTGAAAGTGGAGGATGCGATCCGATTATTGCATCCCACAATGTTGGACTTTGTCGCTTTGAACCTCTTAATGTAGTCTCTGATGGACTCATATGGCTTTTTCTTCAAGTTGAAAAGATGGTCCGCCTACTTCTTGATTATCTGGTATGAGGTGTACTGCTTTATGAAGATGAGAGCTAGCTCCTTGAAGCTATTGATCGACCTTGGTGGCAAAGTATAGAACCAGTCATGGGCTACTCTTTGCAAGGTCATAGAAAATACTTTGCACATCAGCGCATCTTCAACCTTAAAGAGAATCATAGAACTCCTAAAGTGCTTGAGATGGCTCTCAGGATCGTAATCCCTGTTGAATGGTGTGAAGAAAGGAGTCGAGAACCGCTTCGGTGGAGCTCACTTGAACAGTATCTGCAGTACAAAGAGGTTGTTGCATGTATGAATTTGATTTTAAAGAAGTTGGAATTGGTAACCAACTTAAAAAATAATACCGAGCACAAATGTTGGCAGATCATTAAGATTAAAAACAATACCAATGTGATTCAGATAAGAAGTTTCTAATTAAGAATTAAACTGAGCATTTGTTTGGGAGAAGAATAGAATTCCAATCATGAGTTGTCAACTGGGAACTCAAAGAGTATAAGAGGATTTGGGTTCAAGTTTTGGCTCTGGTATGTTGTGAGACACTTTGACAAGGTGTTTGAATGTGGTTCAAATTGATTGTTTGTTCTTGAGATTGGTTGTATTGTAATCTTGGTTTCTGCTTCTATTTATAGGCTCTTTAATTTATGAAATTACACGATCTGTGGAAGTGTACTAAACTGCTGTCAACTCCTTTTCGGATGAATTTGGAAAACTCCGATTTGCTTTTGGCACACATGATTAGTTATTCAACTGCTCCAAGCATGGCTTAGCTTCAACAAGTTGGTGCTAATGAGTCTCACGAATCAAATCGCATTTAATGTGGTTGCTTAATTTCTCCTTCGCCACTAAACTCTTCCTCAACTGTCGAAATCAGCTTCGAACTCAGCTTTGGGTGTGAAGCCCATTTGAATAGTCTTAACTGTTGTGCGTGCCTATACCTTATGCATGCTAGAAGCAGGGTTCTTCACGGATTCCGAGGGGGAATTTGGGGTGAGTCTTGTCAACTTGGTATCAAAGCATTAAGTTCAATTTCCTGTGGACTCTACACCTCGTGTGCATCCTTAGTATTGTTAAGTTTAGTGTGTTCAGTTATGAAATGATGCCTCTTCGATGTGGATTTCAGGTACATTACGTAAGTTCATCTCCTTTGACACGTGGCGAACTTTAACTTATGGGTTGTTAAAGTTGTTTGAGTTAACTGTGAGTTTTGGCTAACTATAATTAAGGAGTAAAGGTTCTTGGGGTAAAACGTTTTTGTTTATTGTGCTAATGAGACCCGAAAGTAACTCTTGTGGTCTCAAAACGATTTTACCAAAGGTCTACTGGGCTTGTTATTGTGAGCCCGGAGTTAATCTTGTAGGAAAGTTTGCGATAAACTTTCAAGAAAAATGTTCGGTGTTTTCAAAGTAAACTTGTGTAGGAAGTTGTTATGAGTGTAACCAGAGGAGGGTAGTGGAGATTGTTAACCAAATGATGACAAGTATATCACTGTTAGCAAGGGAACCATTTAGGTGACATCTATAGTGTATTGGAACAAAGTTCCATATGACTAAGTACGGGTTATTGGAGTGCACGTGTTTAGTTGAAGGGAAGTAAGACTATTGAGCCTCTCAACTGAGTCTTGAGGGTTTGGTGGTGAAAATATCACTAGTGGAAGCTGAGGAATGAGGATACTTCTGAGATTGTTCTTGTTCAAGTTAGGAATAACATGGTGGTAGCAGGTGTGGTTGGTATCGTGATTCACTCAAGAACTTGAGAGGATAATGATAGAGAAATAGTTTGTATGGGGGTCGGTTTCAGTTAGTTGTCTGGGTGGCATTAGACTAATGCACAAATGTTTTGGTTCATTACACTAGGGTGTGTGAATCCAATGGTTGTGTTTGAGGACCGAGAAAGTTACTATATGTTGAGGACTAGTATGACTATTTCCTCAGTGTTGACCATTTCCTCAGGTGGAACTGGTTGTGTGTTAGCATGGGGAATCTTGAGACTTATGTTTCAAGATGTTCAATAACCTAGGTCTAGGGAAATTCAACTGATGATTGGAGTTGGCGACAGTGTTCTTTGCTGAAGAGTTGAAAATATTACCGAATCGGTTAAGAGTTTGTTGTGTTACACTTGTGCAGCATCCAGGGAAAAATAATGTGGTTGTGGATATCTCAAGTCCGAGAGTCTAGTGAGTCTTGGAATGATGATGGTGCAAGAAAAGGAAGGTGTCGGAGATTGCATCCAGTTTGTGTTACCTTTACCTTGCTCATGCTTGGATTCCAAGGGGAAATCTGGAGCAAGTCCTGTCAGGTCTTCCCTGGGATTCGACCCTAATGGGTCTAGCGTGAAGGATAAAAAAGGGTATGAGGACGGATTCAGGGAATTTTTCGGGTATGGTATTTTGGGAATGGCGGGGTTGGTTTTCTAATCCCCAACTGTAACCCTCCCCATTTAGAATATATACATATATGTAATTTATTTTATCATATAATTATATTATTATAGCATATCTAATGGGAATGATCTGGCCTCAAATGAAAAAAACACACTTTCTAATGCATGTGTTTGACCCAGTCCAATTTGGCCTATGGCAAGATAAGGCGCTGGTTTTGCCCCACTGTTAGCCTGGGCAAGAGTGGACCCCACGATCAAGTTTTGAAAAAACAAAAGAGCGAAACTTTTGCAGACTTTTCCAATTGCAAAGACCATTGACAAGCTGCCACATGGTGCCCTCAATGGCAATGGCCTAATGGCTATAGTTCTTGACCTTTTTTGTTTTTTTTTTTTCCAGTTCCTAACTTGCTATCTTTTTCTTCTTCTTTTTTTCTTTTCTTTTGTTCATCACCTTCTCACCTAAACAATCTCTCAATTACTCCAAACATTTCTACTTGTTTGTCTTTTTTCATTTTGCTCAAAATTGTTGTTCTAAAGTATGGCTCAAAAATAAATTTTCTTGTTACTTTTGTTATGCTTTGATTTTTATCACAAATAAAATAGTAATAAATTAAAATAACAAGTTTTGAGTTTTAGCCCCTAGCCCACACCACCACTAGAACCAAAAAAATTTAAGAGGCTAGATTTTGTGAATAGTATCATTTTGAGGGGCCACAACAACATCTAGCCCCTTATCCCTTACCCTTGCATGTATGATGGTGGTGCTACTTCTATACTGATGATCATGTCTTGAACATGTAGTTATGACATGTATTAATTTTTAACTAGTCTAGATTTTTTAGTTAATAAAAATGAAATTGATGCATATCTTGTGCTAATAATGCTTTTATTTTCTCATTTAACAAAGTAACTTTTTATGTTTACTTTTTCATAATGGGGTAGGTCGGGGAACCCGTTCCCCAATGAAGACTAGAATGGAGAATCCCCGACTTGAAGATTGCGGGTATGAAGGCTGGGATAGGGAAAAAAAAAATACTTGAAATGGGAATAGAAATAGCATACCCACCCCCGATTCGGCCCATTGTCATCCCTAGCAATATTATGTTAATATCCAAGTTTCAAACAAGTCTTTTACAGTTAATTAGCATTGACTGTTAAGTAACTTCCAATTTACATAAAATGAACTGGGTATTGGAATAATTATCCACATTTTGTATTTAAAACCATTTAGTTTTGGTTGTTGGGCCTTAGTTACTTAAACCATATAATTGGTCCAAATACCTACGAAATTGGGCCATGCTAATTTTGGTCCAAATAGGGTGATTATTAAAATTTATTTCATTTAGAAAACCAATTTTAGGCAATGAAGATAACTGTAGAATATTTTTTCTCAAATCCTTATTGCTTGCTTGGGAAGTCGTTCTATATAGTAGCTTCACTTAAATTTAATGAAATGATCATGTAACTAATATGATACTCTCACTACAGAATTTTGCATTACTTGGGAGCCTCCCAACTTGGGCTATTTCAAGCTCAATGTTGATGGTTCCTGTAAAGTGTGATTCTGATACCATTGAAGCTGTAGGAGTAACTCGTGATGACAGAGGGGATTAGATTGATGGCTTTGTGGCTAGTTTCTTTTCTTTTCTTTTCTTTTTTTTTTTGGTCAAAATCCAAGAAGTTTTTGGGTGGAGGCTTGTTGTGGAACAAGGTATTAAAAACCTAATAGTCAAAATGGACTCTGCTACTGCAAATATGCTACTTCAGAAGCCTGCGTTACATGCTTTCCATCCACCGGCTACCTTGTTGTCTAGCTAGGGTGAACTTCTAGGCCTCGTTTGGTTGGCTGGCTTAAACTGGTTAGAATAAACTTTGAAGCATTGGATTGGACTGACTTGGACTGACTAAGTTTTGAGTCCAATACTATTCATTTTTGCACCAAACAACATATTGGAATTAATTTTATTTTTAATAAAATCAAAATTTTATTTTATTAACAATAATCATATGCAAAATTCCAACTTTTTGCCTCAGTGTCTTTCTTTCTTTTTTTTCCTTCACTTTCTTCCTCTGTTTTCGGTTTTTTTTTTTTTTTTCTACTCGAAATTTCAGTATCTTTCTTTATCATATAAAATTCATATTTTTAACCAGAAAAAGAAAAAGGGTCATTCTTTTTCTATCATAATAAAATATGTCTTTGTTATTATACAATATTTATAAAAAAGATAATTCTGGAAGGAAAAGATTGTAGACTAAAAACAATATTAATAAATAAATAAAAAGAATATGCAAATTCTGGAAGGGAAACAAGATCTGAAAGATCTTCAATGCAAAGTGAAAAATAAAGGAAAAAAAAACGTACTCAACATCTAACCCAAATCTTCCAGATCTTCAATTCTAGAAGGGAAACAGAGATGAATGAAATTTTTTTTTCAAAGATATCAAAAGAAATCAAACCCACAAAACCACACTAAACATCTAGCCCAGAAAAATAGGCTAAGAATTATCATACATCTCAATATTTGGCAATAAAATCGAAAAATATATTGAAAGAAAGCCAAGTAATCCAGAACAGAGAAATCAGTTATTAAAAAAAACAAAAGAGAGAAGAGATGAGAGAAGAGGAGAGACGAGAGACGAGAGGAGAGAGGAGACCACGCAGAGCAGGTTGAGGGAGCAATGCGAAGCACACTAAGGGAGACGACGCGAGAGAAGAGAAGACGAAAGCTCATTTCCACGTAGTCTTCGAAACCCGTGTCTCAGCGTGGGTTTTCAAATCCGGTGTATGCTGGATTGATATCCAGAATTTTTTTTGAGGCATAACCAGTCATGATCCATTAAGCCCATCAAACAACAGACTAAACCCATGTTCATTTTAATTAAATTTGACCAGTCCAATCCAACCAACCAAACACGACCCTAAAGCATTTTGATCATTGTTGGGGATTGCTTGGCCAAGGAGAGTTACAATTTTGACTTGGGCCTTGTTGTGTTTGCTGATGAGTCATTCTACGGTGAGAGTGTCATATATAAACTACATATATAAACCATATCAGCCACGTGATTCATTTAAATAGTAACTTCACTTAAGTTTAATGTAATAATATGAAAGTCCACATAAAGAGTCCATATATAGCACTCTTTCTGCAGAATTTCGCAAATGATGATATGTTATAAGTTCATAGAACTCTTACTATTTCTACTTTTAGTTTTTGTGTTTGGGGTTGATTCCCCATTTCATCCAAAAAAAAGTAGAAATAAAAAATACACATCACACCCATATCCATTCATTGTCCCCCCCATTATAAAAATCACAAGATAACTCTAAAAACAAAGGAATCCAAGTACATTATTCTCATCTCTCAACAAATACACATACAAGCATGCATAAAAAGACACATCCAAACCACAATACAGCTAAGGTGTGCAGTACGTACCACCACCACCACCATCATATCCCTCCACACCCCAATTATTTATACTCACACACAATACTGACAAACTCAGAAAAAGCACCACACAGCAGAAGCAAATCTCCACATTCAAACTAGAGATCTCCCTAACCACGAGCCCATACATTTCACTGTACAACAACAACAATTACTTTCCACACCCACATGTAAAACAATCTTACCTTTTGCTGCTGCTGCATTATTTGATCATAAGAAAGGGCCCCACCTCAACTCAGCACCAAGCAATATACTCCCCCACACCAGAAACTTTCTCACCCTTTAGAAATCTCCCATGCGTTTAAGTCTTTGGTGACTTTCCTTAATCTTTAACACCCAAAAAGCTAAAAGATAATGATTTCTGGTCAACAAACATAACCCTTCTTTGATCATCTCCGGCGTGCAATATCATCCCAATGCTTTGCTTCCTTTATTGGCCCATTATATACACTGCTATTTATAAAGAGAAACCAAAAGGCAGAGAAAGGGCCCCATAAAACCAAAGCTACCTTGCTGATTTCAAATTCACCAATCATTCAAGCCTGGAATTCTGGGGGCCTTACCACCTTTTCCCTTAGCATGGACGGAACGCAGCTTCTTCATGGAAGCTCACTCCCAGAGTTTCGGCTGCAAGCTGCATAGACTTCAAGTATTCTATAGCTTTGTCTATAATGAACACTGAATCCTTGCCCTTAGCATCAGGAATCACGCTCTCAAAAACTCTAATTTTCTCACGAATTGTGTCTTTTTGGACTTCATCTTACCCACAGTAGAATGTATTTCCTCTCCTTGGATCTGGCCAAGTCCGTAGCTCGATTCCATATTGTTCCCGTGCCCGTGAGATCCATACGGCTGTATCAAATTAACAACAGTCTCCATTGGTGATAATTGCCTGTAACCACCCTTGAGTAATTTATGCCTTTTGTTTGAAGCATCAGAACTGATGACCTTCTCTGTTAATTCCTCCACATGTTCTTTCTTTCCATAACTCACTTGAAGATCTATTGGAGAATGACCCGTGCTTTTTACTTCATCATCCTCACCACAATCACTGTCATTATCATCTCCGTCATCATCATTATTATCTTCATCATCATAATCATCAGAGTAAAGCAATGCATTGATTTCTTCTGTGTCTTCATGCATCTCACTCTCTTCAATTATGTGATTCTCACCGATCTCTTCACGCAAGAGGTACTCGGTTGAACCAATTTGGTCCATGCTGGTTGTTAGTCCTGCTTCATCTGAACCATAACCATAAACGAACTTTTTACTGGCAACAAAGGGTGGATCCTGGCTAGGAGGGCAATCAGAATTATATATTAGCTTTGTTTCATTCCCAGACTGATCAAAAATGAAGAATCCCTTCTGGGAAGACCCTGGATTTGCATTTGGCACAGCCATGCGACCACCAAATCCATAAGAAAATGCTGACTGCTTTTCATTAAGATAAGAATTTGGTGGAGGAAATAAGGTCTGAAAATATGGAGGTAAATGTTGAAGCACCCCATGACCTTCATTTGTTTGTTTCGCCATAACACCCTGAACACCAGAAACTGTGGACCCTGGCAATGCCATATGTCCAGAAAAAGGGCAAATGCCCTGATTTGTAGATGATGGTAAACATTCCTGTTGCCTGGGCTCAAGCAACATGCTCATATGATTCAAATTAGGCAGTTGCCAGGCAGAATTCTGCTCTGGGAAAAGCCAAGAGTTGTTGTTTGCCTTAACCATCCAACCAAAAAGATCACCTATACATAAGAGAACAAAGATGATCACTCAAGCATGACCTATGATTATCATAGCTACATTGACAAGCAAGACATTACTATACCTGACAGGAGATAGATGGTGCTTTGACCTGTAATGTTCAATTACTTTCTGGGTCGTTTCAAGAATGGAAAACAAAAAGGAACAGAATACTACAACTTGCGGCTTGGTAAAATGACCGAAAACCTGAATAAATCTACGTAACAGGCTTAAGAAGATGTCGAAAGTACTCAGCCTGCAGAACAGCAGTAACAAAAACACATTATTAACTACGCTTCTTACAGAACTCTAAGGAAATAAGTGTAAATCATTTCGTAACAAGCAACTAGTATAATTCTTACTCTCATGAAAGCATAGTTGAGAGATTAAAGAAAATAGGCCAGCAATTGATCATGTAAACAGTTGAAAAGAATTCACATATTGAAAGAAAATGAAAGTTGGTCACTGTATGCAACACTAACCTGGCAATCCTGTAAAGGTTGAAAGCATGCAATCACTCTAACTATTATTGTTGGTCTTCCTGCGATCCCATTTTCATGTTTCAATGCCCGAAATCTTGTTTGGCTTGCTCCTTGGCACACCATAACTACACTTGAACCTTGATGGAACTACTCAATCTAAAAGAATACTGGAAGGAAGACTAAACAGATACCCGATTTGCAGAATGTGCACACAACTAAGCCAGATATTAAAATCAGCAATGGAGGAATCTACTTTACTAGAGAGTAAGAAACAAATTGAATAACTGGTGATAGAGAAGAATAATAAAGGCCAAGCTAGATATGATGATCAACAACTGATGAGAGCTACACTGCGAGGATAATATAAAAGAAACTAAAAGGGGTTTGAACTTTGAGACAAACAAGGTTTTGCTTTCTAGCTTCAGATGATCCTATAAATATCAAGAGAAGTGAGAAAAAACTTATTTGATCCCATGGAAAGTTGAATGAAAATCGACAAAAGGATGAAGAACTTAAAGTTCAATGAATGCAGAACAATTTACAGAATAACCCTGCAATATAAGTTCAAGTGCACAACTTTCCGATACACGTCGACTGACAGACTCAACCAAGGCATATTGTTTCTCTTCTCTGTGATATAGAATTATCCAAACTTCTGAATTGATTTTCTCTCGATATTTCACCAATTTCCTGCACATATAGTACATACAACTAAAAGTAAGAGAACAGGAGACTTATCAGACCAATAACATAAAGCCCACTAATAACCCAAGAATTAAGAAACCCAACAGAAACAAAGATGACCCACTAAGCATCTGAAGAGGCAGCAAGGGAAAGGAACACAGAGAAATGAAAGGAAGAAAAGAAACTGTAGACTTTGCACTTTAGATGTTTAATCTTCTTAAACCTTTTTCCTCATTTTAAAATCTGGCAGCTGAGAAAACAAATCCACCAAAACTGATTTTTCATTTTACTAGCAGAGCAGAGGGTCCAAAGAGAAATCCAAATACCAAATGAAAAACTATAAATAAATAAATAAAAAAACATAAATTTAAAGCCACAAGGCCGACATCCTGTCGAGAAAAAGCTTAGAAAAATAAAATTAAAAAGAACAACTTTTACAGTTGAAGTGCGTAGAACAGAATGAGGGTTTTACTGTTCCCATAGTTCCCAGAAATTCAAAACTTTAAGATCCAACATCCCTTTCTCTTTCCTTTTCTTTTCCCTCACTTTTCTCAGGAACCAAACGGATGATATCGACAAAATAAAATTTATGAAAAATAAAATGAAGAAGAAGAAAGCAAACACCAAATTTAAGAACAAAGAGAAGAGCTTTTGGAGAATGAAAACAAGGGATTGAGATCACGGACTTACAGTGCAAATTGACAAGCTTGGATGGATCTGAAGGCGAAAGCTCACCGCTCAGTCACAGCAAACACAGAGAGAGAGAGAGGGGAAAGTTTTTAGCTGTTTGGTAGTTGGACAGAAGATGTCTAAAGAAGTGAATTTGTTCAGGGAATGCTATGATTATATAGTCGTTTATATGACCATTTTGCCCATCCCAGTTGCCATTCTCTCTCCTCTGTTAGAGTGGCACTGTTACTGTAAAAGGTTCTGATTGACCTGCAGACAACCATTTTTTTATTTTATAATGTATTTCTTTTTGTTTAATGTTTGGCAGTAACATACAGTTCAGAGTCTTCAGAATATTAGATTTGGCTTTACTATTTTTCGTGTTTCTTAATCAGAGCATGCAATTTTCATATCCATGAATATTCATTATTTTGTACTAGTGCTTGTGCTAATTAGTTTTTTCTTTCTTTCTTTTTTTTTAATTATAAAATTAATAAAGATAAAAATAGGATTCATGTTTTGATTTGTTATTATTTTAAATTTGTTTAATACGAAAAAGTATAAAATTATTATATTATTCTCATTTATTTAATTATTATATGATGGGAGGGCCTTTTTTAAGTATTGCATTTGCAACGTGTCAAGCCCAAGTTTCCTTTTTTTCTTTTTTGGACCTAACTAGGTGTTCATGCTCTTCCGTTCTTCGCCATCAATAGTAATGAGCTAGAGATGCCCTTGCTATCACATTACAAAAGTAGCATTAGACACCTTGATGTACGCTTAGGATATCTCCAGTCAGAGGACTAAATGTAATTCAGGGTTAAATATTTAGTCTTTCAAAATATTAATTTTTAAAAAAATAGTGCATGGCTAAATTTTTCCATCTCCAATCATGCAGGGCTATATTTTAAGGTCATTCATATTTTATTATTTTGAGAAAAACTATGGTACAATACTCATGCATTCCACAACTATGTATTGTTTAATTTAATTAAACTACTATTTGGAGAAAATATTCCATGACCAATCCATTTCTATAATTTTTTTTAAACAACACTTGAAAAGATTTAAAAAGGTGACCACATTTATTTTTATATTATATAAAAAATAAAAATAAAAAAAGGATGGGTTTCAATGGTCTTACCTCCAACAGTCATGACCAGTAATTTTTTTTAATTTTTTTTACTAATTGAAAACATTTAAAAAGGTGACCACATTTTAAATATATATAATAAAAAAAGGTTGGGTTTCAATAGTCTGACCTCCAATGGTCATGACCAATAATTCTTTATAAATTTTTCTTAAACAACACGAATTGAAACATTTAAAAAGGCCTTTCAAAATATATATAGATGACGTCAACACTTTTATTGTTGGCTATTGGATATGCATTTGCACGAGATGATTCGTGTTCTTGCCCATACTTGATAATTTATCTTCTTCAAAAGCACATACATGGGACCCACAAAAAATTTGGCCTAGGCCAAAGCTGGGCTAAATGTGGCCCGGTTGGAGAGCTAAAGGGCCAAATTTGGCCCTCCAAATTTGGCCAAAATTTTATTTAGCTCATGACTAGAGATGGGTTTTGCATTATTTTAGGGCTATATCCCAAGACTGGAGATGGCCTTACGTCCTAGTTTCCTAGCCTTTAATACCAAGATTTCATTAAAAAAATTTCTCTTCATTTATAGTCGTAATTGTTTAAGGCCAAAAAGTGTTCCTTCCTCGGTCGTACTCACTAAATTCATATCTAGTGCATTTACCGACATCAATTGTACCCTCAGTTTTTTGTGTACTGGCACACCAGCAATAACACACCGAAGGACGTTCAATTTACCTCAAAATACAGCATGTTTCCAAATAAGTTATTTGATTTTAAGGTCATTCATTTTGTATTGAGCCAAGGGCAGCAAGGCCGAAGCTCAGGCTTGCCTTGGCCATGCCTCCCTCCACGTCTAAATATTCTAGCTTTGGCAAGCGAAGGTCTAGCCCTGTGAAAAAAGACTTTGAATTGCAGGTTAGTAGTCTCAAGTTGGAATCCCCATGGCACTTTAAGTGTGCGTGCATGCATGCGTGTGTGCCTCTCTTTGGTAGGCATTTTGGCACATGAGACATATGTGAAGCCCAATTTTTATGTTTTCTAGACCTAACTAGGTGTTCATGCTCCTTCTTTCTTCACCATCAATCGTAAGGAGCTAGGAATGTCATTACTATCACATCACGAGAGTAGCACATGACACATTGACATACGCTTACGTCTTGTTTCTTAGCCTTCAATTCCCATATTTAAGTAAAGTTCTCTATTTTTTTAGGGAGGTGATTTTCCCACTCCCTTTTTTTGCACTTGCACTCCTTTTTGCTTTTAAATACTTTTTAATCAATTTTATTCTTTTGTTCTTTCTCTTTCTTATTCTACCCTTACTCTACAATTCCCTTTAATAAGAAGACATGTACAATCACTTACTAATATTATAAAAGAATAAAAATATGAGACTATTATGCATACCTTGCTCTCTACATATCTAAGCTCTTAATGACAGTTTGGTTAGCAGCATTCTTTGTGTCTTCTATCTGTAAAAACGTTAGCCCATAAATTTTATTATCTATATAGACAAGTATGGATATATTTAAATTATCTATATAGATGAGTATGTTAGCCTAATAATTTAAATATATCAGTTTATACCACACATGCTATAAACTGATAAAAGAGTCAAAATCAAGAATACGAGACTACACAATCATCTTTAAGACAATGCTAGCACACCATCAACAACAAACTTAAACAAACCTCATAATGCAACGAGTCGACGACCAACAAACTAGAAAACAAAGTATCCAGCACATCAAATCTGCCAAAACACTAATCCTTCTCAGCAAAATCCAAGGACAGGCGAACCACACAAATCTGCAAAAACAAAAGAACAAAAATCAAACCAACAAAACAAAGAGGGAGGGGAAGAAAGAAACCCAAGAGAGGGGGAGGGGCGAGTAGAAGGAGGGGAAGGGATGGGATGGGAGGAAAGGAACTGATAGGAGAGGTGAGGGAAGGAAAGGGGAAGGGAAGAGCTAGAGAGAGGCCGCCAACCCCCAAAGGGGGCGGCAGCTAGAAGCCTTAGCCTAGGGTTTTAATTCTTTAGTCATTTTAAATACATAAATTTACGTGTGACGGGAATATATGTAGCACAAAATGAATGAAAAAATAAAGAGGGAAAAGTAGCCATCACTCCTCAAGTTTATTACAAGAGTGTTAGGTGATGATAAGTATAATAATTCTAATGATAATAGCATAGACATTCCATGTGGCATTCACTTATTATTTATATAATCTACTCATTAGAAACATAATCTTGTGATTGAAAGATTTAGGATTTCTAATTACAACGTAGGATGTCATAAGGCCATATGTGTGCACTATGGAGGAGCCAGCCATCAAGTGCAAGCTCCAATACTTTGCACACTAACAACAATCATAATGCTAATATATGATCCGCATGTATCAATAACCTATGAAACTTGAAAAAAGATAACAAGAAAACTCATAGGCATGGTGCCTTACCATGTTGCTTATGGGTGGAGGGAACAAGTGTCAAATAACCCAATTGAATATATACATCCAATCATAAGGTCTGCCCTTTTGGTAGCACAAAAATATGCTCCAAAATTATGTAGTTGAGATGCAAATGCTAGAATTCAGGGATTCCTCTAATCTTTTTTAACTAAAGTTTATTGAAACCCCATCACTTTACCACTAATTAGAATTATTATTTCAGAGCATTGCTTCAATTGATTAGGAATTATATGCTTGTGCATTCTTAAGGAATAGTAGTGGTAAGTGGGTCAACAACAACAACTCTCGTATGGTTTTAAATTTGCTTTCCTTCTTTTGTAGAGAAACATGTTTAAATTTGCTGTCACGCACTTGCTTCTCTAATTTTATTTTTCATTACTCAACAAAACAATCATGTCTAAGCTAATGGTTATAGTATCAGCAAACTTTAATTAAAACAGTGATGGAGAGTGGGATTGATCAAGGCATGTAGTTAAAATTATTTCATTTGTGCAGTGAAGTAAGGATACCAACCACGTGGTAATTATTGTGGTCAAGATAGGTTTCATTAATAAGAAACAAATCATTACAAACAGGGAATACATAATATTACAACAGAAAAAAATTGAGTAAATTGAACCAAGCCCAATATTACCACAAACCTTAACAACCCTACCAAAAAAAGGTTATAATTAAACACCAGCCGTAGCCCTGATCATTGTCGCCGCCGCCGCCAAGTTCATCACCACCGCAACCACAAGAACATGGTTTCGTGAAGACACCCGAAAGAACCGACGGGCGAGACCATATGGTAATTATTAAGATGTATATTTTTTATTTTTTTAAAATAAAATTAAGGATGAAAGTATATAATATAATAATAATAAGAAAAGTGGCAAAGATAACCACATCAAAGGAAATCAATGAGTAGGTTTGATTGTCTGGCTCGCTGAATCTTCCACCTTCGCCTCTCTTTGGTTCCATTTTTGTATCTGATTCGGGTGAATTTCGTTTAGTCCTTTGTTTGTTTCCTTTTAGCCATTTTTGGTCTTTCTATAGAATTTCATGTGGACCAAAAAAATAAAAGAGAAATCAATGAGTATCATGTTTGTCATGATGCTTATAATTCCCTCCTTTCCACATAGGGTTATACTTCCAACAATCATAATTTTGTATTTAGTGGTGTGATTAAGGGAGAATGCAGATGTAAGAAATTTATAGCTTAAGTGGTTAAAAATAATTTTCCCTGCATTTGAGATTCTACGTTCGAATCTTCCCTCTCTTAATATTGCTTGTAACTTTTTAAATAATCTAAATAAGGCCGATATGTGCGAAACTGAAAATGAAACCTTTTTCATATATGAAAAGAAAAAAAAAACTTAAAAAAGTTCCAAAGATATTCGTAGTACATGACCATTTGGACTTCTTGTGGAGGCTAGCTAGTTTTGCTTCAATAATGATGGAATCGGATGCTCAGCCGGCCAAGCATGCCCATGTACAGACTTTGCAAAGCATGTTCTCTCGAGAAGGACCAAAATGGTTAATAATACGGTCCATGCATTTGTAATGGGCTGGAAATGGCCCCTCCTCTTCTTTGGTCTAACGATGCTTTTTTTGTGGATGGAAAAATTAGCATAACTTCAAGAAAGAAAAAAGTCTCGGGCATCATTAAAAGGCATTTCCACAAGTTCTATGAGTGCAAATCCTTAAAACCAAAACATAGTATATATTATACCGAGAGTTTAAGGATGCCTTATTTTTTAATGCACACACCTTCCCGAGGGCTATCACGGTGCAATTCAATGATCAGAACCGTTTATATTTTTTTGGCTAAAATGTTCTTAAGGTTTACGAAACTATCAGATTGCATCCTAAATGTTTTTTTGTGTCACTCGTGGTCTTTAAGATTAATATGTGCGATCACAAACAGTCTCTGTCATTAGGTTCCGTCAAAAGCTCCGTTAGTTTGTTGACGTGTCATATATATATATATATATCACAAAACATCCTTGAGGTTCATGCACCTATCACAAATGGTCCTTACGAAATTTTTTAATTTTTTAATTTAAAATTCATAAAATTGTGATTTTCTTTTTAAAATTATTTATAAATGAAAAAACCATTTATAGAAGAATTTTAATTTTGAGGACCATTTATGAACCATAAACCCTTATTTTTTTCATTTTTAAATTTTATGAATTTTAAATTATTTAAAAAAAACTCCATTAGTTTGTTGATGTGACATATATATGGAGCCCACATCTACAATAATATAGTACCATATGTATTTAAAATATAATATATATTTTTAAATAATTTAAAATTCATAAAATTTTAAATTTATGAATTTTAAATTAAAAAATTTTAAATTTTGTAGGGACCATTTGTGATAGGTGCATGAACCTCAGGGATGTTTTGTGATAGCCACATCAACAAACTAATAGAGTTTTTGATAGAACCTAATGACAGGGACCATTTGTGATCACACATACTAACCTTGAGGACCACAAATGACACAAAAAAACATTAAAGATGCAATCTGATAGTTTCGTAAACCTTAAGGACGTTTTGTGATAATAAGCCTATTTTATCGTTTAATCTTTGTCATGTTCAAAACTTCATCTTTAAAAAAAAAAAAAAGATGAAGGATGAGCAAACCACCGCTAAGTAGGTATAAGACTAATAGATTAGTACCAATTAATCTTAAGGAATTTGAGTAGTCTCAAAACTACAAGGTTAACTAAAAAGAATTGTGTCCCAATTGAGTTAGAATACATCCCTTTTTAACTATAGCCTACTCACATACTTTTATTGCATGAAATATGATTCATATTGCTCTTGAAATATTCAACATAACTCTTTAAATTCTTGTTTGTAGTTGATTTTCAAGGCCGGTTCATTTAGGTCTCATCATTTGGCCCGCAGGCTCATGGGCAATGGGGGCCCGCCCGACCCATTGGAAAAAAGCCCGGTCCGGCTCGTTATGGGCTTTGAGATGGCCCGACCTACCTTGGGCCAAGCTAGGCTTGGGCTTGGGTGTCCGAAGCCCGCCCAACCCATAGGCCCGACCCGATTAAGCCCAAGAAGCCCGGCCTGGCCCACCCACAAAAGCCCGGCCCGTTAGGCCCCCATACATATATAATTATGTATAAATAAGAGTTTAGGTTTAGGATTACATCACTTAAATCACATATATAATTTGTTTCATTTCATTTACTTTTCTTTACTCATTCCTAGTTTATAATTGGATGATTAACACATTAATTTGTGTCAATTATTAATTCAATAATTATACATATATAAAAAAAAAATAAGATGAACAACATATCACATCACCAAATATAATCATATCACGAAACATAATCGTACCACCAAATATAATCATGTTTTTCTTGAACACATCACCAAATATTTGCATATTTATTCATACCATCCTTTAAAAAATATTTTTTTGATACTTATTATTCTTTATAATTATTTCTTAAAATGTATTACGATCTAATTATTTAATAACCTCAAAAATAATACTTGGTTTTATTATTTTTGTGAAAAATCTTATAAGTTGTGTGACTTTTTGGGGTGTTTTATGAATTTGGTTTGATGTGAAAATATTGGAATTAAGTGAGTTTAATTTCAAATTTGGACTAAAATGCCCTTGTGATTAAGTTTATAATTTTTTTAATGAAGTAGGGCTTGTTTAGGCCCGACCCGTTGAGCTTAGCCTGGCCCGGCCAGATGGGCTTTCTCAAGCCCGGCTCATGGGTCGGGCTTGGGCTTTGAATTTTCTTAAAAAATCCGACCTGATATTTTCTCTCTCCTCTTCAAAGCCCGACCCGACCTGGCTAAAGCCCATTAAATTTGGGCCGGGCTAGCCCGACCCGGCCCATTGACGAACCCTAGGTTCATTGATTTTGGAGATCCTTAAAAGAAATAAAAAATGCCTAAATCCTAAAAACACAACCCAAACTTAGCCCAACTTGAACTTTTAGGGTCAGGCCCACCAAGCCCAGCTTAGTGACAAACCCTAGAAGGACAAGAACAATACATTTTAAAGAAATTCATTACAATGTGTATTGGAACTCCAAAAAGGGCATCCAACATTTTTTCCCGTATAAAAACATAAGCGGCAAACTGTACTATGAGGAGTGCATGATAATAATAGTTCCCTTTAGATATTAATAAGTTATTTTTTCTTCTTATGCGTAAGGCTATTGTTGGTGTTACCAAAAATATTGAGGATAATACTAATGAGTTTGGTATAAAAGGATGACTACTTTTTCCGGTATAAAAATGATGTTATTTTCGGTATTCCCAAGTTACCTATTTTAAAAAAAAAAATACCGTTCCTAACAAATCAAGAGTGAGATTAGGGATGGCAACGGGTCGGGTAGGGACCGGGTATGACAATACTATCCCTATTCCCGCTCTTCATCCCCGAACCCATCCCCATTTATTAGGTTTCGGGGAATCCCTGTCCCCGTTCCCGTCGAGGGACTATCCCCTATACCAGTTCCGAATCTCTGAATTTTTTGCATAAAAAAATATTTACAATACATTTTAACATTAAGTTTCATATTAAATTATCATTCAATACATCCAAATTAACTATAAAGTTCAACTCAACTATTCAAAATCACATCAATATGAAATTCCATAGAAAATTACGAAAAATTAGGAGAGGGAAGTTAACTTAGGGTTAAATATAAATATTATAATTATATATTTATTTATTTAAATATAAACATATATATTTTCGGGTCGGGTTCAGGGATAGGGACTTCGATACTATCCCCTCCCCATATTCGTCGGGGATTTTTCAAGTTCGGGGATCCCCGTACCTGATACCCATTTAGCTCCGAAATCTCCTCCCGTTAGAGTCGGAGACACCTAGATTAATTTTCTCATTTAAATTCTAAAATAAAAGACCGAAATAAAAAATTGAAATTCAAGAATATTGTCTTTAAAAAAAAAAAAAAATCAATTAACACACACTTGCGACTATATTAAAGCTCTCAAGTAAAACAAATAATATCGTCCCTAGTCTATATTAAAACTGTAAAGTCCCAGAATGAATCAAATTATAGGTCTACGAGTGGCAACTGACACGTTCCCGATTTATATGAAACACACTAAACAAAACTCATTTTTTTTACTAACATGAGCCTCTCCAAGTCAAAAGCGCAGCACAGCACGCCGAGAAAGAAAAAAGGTCTAGTCTCACCCTCTCACTCTCGGGTCAAACCACAACATCTTCCACCCACAGTTAATAGAACCCGCGTAAGCACACGCTTTGCAATTAATACCTCCGTATCTATAAATCCACGCTTCTCCTCTTCAACTTTCTCAAAACACACTGCAACCCTCTCTCTCTCTCTCTCTCCCCTGAAGTTGGAAATTGAAAACTCTTGTTTCGTTTCATCTTCATTTTTCTAAGTGTAATTCATTATAATCGCAAAATGGGTGTAAAAGGCTTCGTTGAAGGTGGCATAGCTTCCATCATAGCAGGAGCTTCCACGCACCCACTTGACCTCATCAAAGTCCGCATCCAACTTCAAGGCGAATCCCACCTCCCCAACCCTGCAATGCAGCCTGCTTTCCGCCCGGCCCTCGCCTTCACCTCTGCCACCACCTCCATGCCTTCTACATTCTGCGCACCCGCGCCCCAACCACCCCGAGTGGGGCCTGTCTCCCTTGGACTCCGCATTGCGCAGACCGAAGGCGTTAAGGCGCTGTTCTCCGGGGTCTCCGCCACCATCCTCCGCCAAACCCTCTACTCCACCACCCGCATGGGCCTCTATGACATCCTCAAGCGGAAATGGGCCGACCCTGAATCCGGAAACCTCCCCCTCCCGCGCAAGTTAGCCGCTGGACTGGTCGCTGGAGGAGTTGGCGCCGCGGTCGGCAACCCCGCTGACGTGGCAATGGTCCGCATGCAGGCTGACGGGCGCCTCCCGATCCACCAGCGCCGCAACTACAGGAGCGTGATCGACGCAATTCGGGAAATGTCGAAACACGAGGGGATCACTAGCCTGTGGCGCGGCTCATCTCTTACGGTGAACCGCGCCATGATCGTGACGGCATCACAGCTGGCGTCTTACGATCAGATGAAGGAGGTGATATTGGAGAAGGGCATCATGAACGACGGGATTGGGACCCACGTGGTGGCGAGCTTCGGGGCCGGGTTCGTGGCGGCTGTGGCGTCGAACCCGATCGACGTGATCAAGACGAGGGTGATGAATATGAAGGTGGAGGCCGGGGCTACCGCACCGTACTCGGGTGCGTTGGATTGTGCGATGAAGACAGTGAGGGCTGAGGGTCCCATGGCTTTGTATAAGGGCTTCGTTCCTACCATCTCAAGGCAAGGACCTTTTACTGTAGTCTTGTTCGTTACATTGGAGAAGGTCCGGGAGCTCCTCAAAGATTTTTGATTTTTTTTTTCCCTTTTTGTAATTAACATTCATTCATTATTTTCCTACGAGAAAATCATATTTTATTGATAAAAGAAGTATTGCAAGGACTTGTAGTTTAAGTGATTAATAAAATTTACTCATGTAATCAAGATCCTAATCGAGTAAATAAAATCAAGAGGATTAACCACCCAATTAAATGAATCATCAATCGAAATATCAAACCGGGCAATACAATGACAAATCCCATTACATTTGCAGATCTATTGAGGGATGAGTGCAGCTCAATATGAGACACACACACACACCCATTAAATTGCCCAGCTGCTTTGTTGTTTTCTTGGAGCCTGGGGGCAAAAGGCTGCAAAATGTTTGATAAAATGTCTCAAAGAAGGCAAAGGAATGGATGAGACCTTGTTTGCATTAGGCCAAACTTTACAGGTTATTTGTAGGCTCCATTATCCTCTGCATCCGAGGCGAGACTCTACAGATTCTTGCCCCCGGAAAGGAAAATTCCTGGATCCGTCAATGCCCCGTTACACCAACTAAGAACACAAGTAAACCCTTCATCCTTAGTATGAGAACGAAGGTTCTTGACGAGATTAATGATTTTACTCATCCTCTTTTCAAACCAGTGAATTGCTACAAAATGAAGCTTTAGGAGCCTCAGATTTGTTCAAGCATGTTTATCGAAAGCAAAATTAACAAAAGATGGTCTGGCCAACATGAGATCTTATGAACTTCGTTCTATCTGTTCTAGTTGCTGCTGATGTTAATTTGGCTAGACCCAAACTGGTTTTCTGTCGAGTTATTTTTATTGTTGGATTTCGGCCCGTTTCACCTAAAATAGAAAAACTCCATTATAATAGGTAATCAATTCATTAGATGACAGAGAGAAATCAGACAAAGCCATAAAGCCCACGTCGCCTCATTCCTATTTTATTTCCAGTGTTTCCTATTTAATTAAGATCACATAATTAAACAAGCTAAATAGCACATCTAGGGCTTAATTAATACCACCCCGTTCCTAAATAAATAGGGCTAAGGCCAAGAACCAAGTGACTTTTGGTTTAGTGGTATTTATCTTCCTAATGCTAGTTAACATTGCATCAGAACCAATCCTTAAAACGTGTCAAATACGAAAGGTCGCAAGAAATTATTTCTAGGATAACCATGTGGATATATCCACCAAACCAAGTATTAAAAAAAAACAATGAAAAAGGTCACAAAAGATTACACACCAAGATTTTTCGAAAAATAAAGTGTCATAATACTAATATAAGCCCATGGAAAAGCAAGTTAATTAGGATAACCATATAGATTTGCAGAGGGTCCGACTCCCTGCCCAAATGCTTACTCCGCACCGAGGACTTCAATCTCAAAAACCAAAGCCGAATTAGGTTGTATCCCCCATGCACCAAATCCGTTAGCACCATAAGCATAATCTGGAGAGCACTGCAAATTCATCAAGAAGGAATATGAGATGTTAATGTGAGATAAAGTGCATTCCAGTTCCAGACTTTCAAAATGCACACCAAATGAAAATAAGAACATGAGACATTCCTAGCTTCTTACATCTTAAATCACTAATTTAGAAATGGCAGATTGCTAGTCGAAATAATAGATTTAAGACACTGGAGTCTGGGACCATTCAGTTTGAAGAGGAATTCATAATTTGCGCATCAGTCAAAGAAATATCAAACATTTTGCAAGGTCGCAAATAACACAATGAGAACCAAGCCTAGAAGTTGTTGGTAAATTTCAGGATGGGGCAAAACATGTTGTCCCATAAAGAAGAAAAGAGGTAAATTAACTCTGTTTCTATAGAAAACAATACAGTACTCTTAGAGGAGTGAAAAAATGTGCGAAGATTCATGAAAACATGACCTAAATATGGGAGTTTATTGCTGAAAAATGCAAAGAGATCAATTTCACAATGACAAACAAATACAAATGAGATACTTAAAAGTTTTCCAAATGAGTCTTTAGGATCATGTTCAAATGGCCTCCTAAGGGCCTTCTAATTGCACCACGAAAATTTTATAATAAGCTTCAGAGTACAGCAAAACTATTTGTTAAATCATAGAGCATAAATCTTCCGGAGCACAGAAGATGAGCATTACCCGTAGACGAGCAACTTCTCCCACTTGCATTTGGAGCACACCTTCATCCCAACCTACAAATGGGTTCCAACAAAACAAGTCATATATCAGAGAAAATATGGAACGAACAAACACACACACATACACACAATCACATATATGTGTACACATACATAAGGAAAAAACATATAGTTACCTTTTATAACAGCACCCTTCCCAATTTGGAAGCTGAAAGGATTCTGCCCAGGGTCCTTCGTACTAAAAAGATCAAAGAAAGAAAAAATTACATATCAAATTTATATAATTCAATTTTGGGAATATATATACAAGCCTGAAAAGACCCATGAAAACATTTATATAAAAAAATGCTCACCTCCAAAACTTCTGACTCAGATCACCATTTTTTCCTGGGTTAAGGACACATTCAGACCATATAATGAAATTCAACTACGATAATTATATTGGGTTGAAAAACATTCAAGGTTCAAGCAATGAAAATAAATAAATAAAGTAAAATTTTGTTTTTATATTTCATAGCTCGATATGTGGCTAAGAAAAAAGCAGATTTTAAACAGTAATAGAATGAAGAGCTAACCGTAACCAGTGCAATGAACGGTGACCTTCTGACCGACGGTCGGTTTTGGACCGGTTCCAGCACTCACGACTTCCCTCTCCACTCCCATCTTCTTTTCTCTGTGCTCCTACTGTTGTTTGCTCTCTTTGCTTAGGGTTTTGGTTGTCGAATCAATCGAAGCGTTGATCAAAATAGAGAAATCAATCTAAGATCGTTCTAGTCTCGACCAAAAAAAATCTTAAGATCTTTTTAGCAGTTTTGTCGTTTGAAAGCCCACTGGGCCTGTGAACTATTTTAGTGGGCCATATAATCATGCATTTGGTAGAATTCTAAAGAGTTGACCGATTCTTTTTCATAACTGGCACTAGGAAAAATTCATTATGCACTATTTCCTTATGAAAATTCAAGTAAAAAATGGCAATGTATGACCACTATTTTGGAGTGATAGAACATTTCACTTTTCATTTTTCATTTTTAAAATTATCACTCTACTTAAATCATTAACTTTGCTAGCTCTATCTTCAATTTTTTTTTATTGGGTAATGAAAATTTTGTTTTGTTTTGTGTTATTTGTTTTAGGCTTATTGCTTCAGTGCTTCTTGAAGCTATGATCAAATTTCATATTGCTCAATGAAATTAGGACTCGGCATCTGAAGCCAAAGTACCGATACCGTACACATACCGAATCGTATCATACCGGTTTTATCCCATTTCATTTGGTTTTAGGCTGCATTTGGTATGATACCGAACCGTGTCAACTTTGTATGGCATGATAGCGGTACTGGATATTTGATACCGTTTAATCCCGTATCGTACAGTAACAGAGACTAATTTTTATACTTCTTTCACTCTCGATCTCTCAGCCCATTCGAAGAATCTCGATGACTAGCTCTCTCTCTCTCTCTTTATCTCTCGATCTCACTCGATCATTCAAGCTCTCTCCAAGCTAAACTCTTCTCATCTCGATCTCTCGACGATATCTCTCGATTTGTCTCAGTCTCACTTTGTCGATCTCTGTCTCACTCTTTCGATCTCTCTTTGTCTCACTTTCTCAATCTCTGTCTCACTCTCTCGATCTCTCGGTCTATCTTTGTCTCACTCTCTCGATCTTTCGATCTCTCTCTCTCTATTTGGAATCTCGATCTTTCGATCTCTCTCTGCTAAAATATGAAAACTATGAGAGAATATTTGTTTGTGGGAATTTTCTTTGTATTCTTCTCCTTGTAGGAGGTCATATTTATAATACAACGAAACCTGAATGGACAAGTAAATAATAAATTCTTAAATCTATTTATAGTAGGAAATCAGGAATTAAAGTAAATCAATTACAATTATAATAGGAATTCTTGGTGTGTAAGAAAAGTAAGTCAATATCCACAAGTCACACCAACACTCCCCCTCACGTTGGTGCATAGATGTCGCCAATGCCCAACTGATCCAGTGAATTGTGGAATGCTTTGCTAGAAATTGCCTTTGTCAAAATATCCATCAATTGATCCTCGGATTTCACAAAAGGAAACTGAAACACTTTAGCCTCAAACTTCTGTTTGATGAAGTGTCGATCCACCTCAACATATTTAGTACGATCATGCTGAACCAGATTCTGTGCAATGGCTATAGCAGCCTTGTTGTCACAAAATAGATTCATTGTGGATGTAGGTTTATACCAAAGTTTAGTAAGCAACTTTCTTAACCAAAGAAGTTCACAAATCCCTTTAGTCATGCCTTTGAACTCGGCTTTTGCACTGGATAAAGCTACTACATTCTGATTCTTGCTTCTCCATGTCACCAAATTACCTCCCACGAATGTGAAGTAACCCGATGTGAATTTTCTATCTGTTACATTACTTGCCCAAACTGCATCTGAATAACCATCAATATTTAGATGACTATGCTTTGAGAACATAAGTCCTTTTCCAGGTGCAGACTTCAAATATCTAAGTATCCGAAGAATTGCATTCATGTGGTCTTCACTTGGAGAGTGCATAAATTGACTGACAACGCTCACCGCATAAGCAATGTCTGGTCGAGTATGTGACAAATATATCAATCTTCCCACTAACCTTTGGTATCTTTCTTTGTTAGTTGGAACTTGATCTGAATATTCTCCAATATGATGATTTTAAACAATAGGAGTGTCTGCAGGTTTGCAATCTAGCATTCCTGTGTCTGTCAACAAGTCCAAGACATATTTCCTTTGAGAGAGAAATATGCCTTGTTGCGATCGAGCCACCTCAATTCCCAAGAAATACTTGAGTCCACCTAGATCCTTCATCTCCAACTCAGTAGCCAAATAGTATTGTAGCTGTGATATTTCCTGTTTATCATTCTCAGTAATAATCATATCATCAACATAGATTATTAATGTTGTTACCTTCCTTTTCCGATTCAAGAATAGAGTATGATCTGAGTTGAACTGTTTGAAACCATTGTTCTTCATTGCCATGGTGAACCATCCAAACCATGCACGTGGTGACTGTTTCAATCCATACAATGCTTTTCGTAACTTGCAAACTGTTCCAGTCTGAGTAGTATTATATCCAGGAGGAATGTCCATGTACACCTCCTCCGCGAGTTCGCCATGTAGAAAAGCATTCTTTACATCAAACTGGTGTAGTGGCCAATCCAAATTAGCTGCAAGGGACAATAAGACTCTGACGATGTTTAACTTTGCAACTGGAGCAAAGGTTTCTTCATAGTCTATACCATAGGTCTGTGTGTACCATTTTGCCACAAGTCTTGCCTTGTATCGCTCGATAGATCCATCTGTATTGTGTTTTATAGTAAACACCCATCTACATCCGATAGTCTTTTTTTCTCGTGGTATAGTCTCCAATGTCCAAGTCTGATTTTTCTCAAGAGCTTTCATCTCATCTTTTATAGCTTGGACCCACTTAGGATCTTTCAATGCTTCAGAGACCTAGGTTGGAATATGGATAGCAGACAACTGATGCACAAAACCCTTGAGTGGTTCAGACAGCTTCTCAGTGGATACATGATTTGCAATTGGATACTTGGATGTCTTGCCAATATCAAGTGAATAATGATTTGGTGGCTTCCAACGATTTTGCCTGAAAGGTAATTGATATCCAACAGTTTTATCCTCTAAATGCACAAGTTTAGTAGGAGTAGTTACCTCAAGGATATTCTCAGGAGATTGGTTTGTTGGTATTGTTGAGTTAGAGTGGGGGTCTTCATCTTGTTGTTCTATATTGTCTATAGGTGTGAGACTTGTATTAGAAATATCTTCACATGGATCAGGTGGGTCAGGTAATTGATCGCTATGAATGGGCGATTGATCGCTTTTTAGCATAGAGTAATCTCGTGCTCCAAACTCGGGACGATCGATCATTTCTGTACAGAGGAGAATTTTTTCGTTTTCCAAGTTGCTCCAACTCTGCTTTTCACTTCGTATCTCCCTCTGACGCGTAGAATTGGATGATGGGTCATGGAAGAACTGTTCAGATTCCAGAAAGGTCACATCCAAAGTGACATAGGTACGTCAGGTAGGAGGGTGATAACAGCGGCAGCCTTTCTGATGAGTGGCATAACCCACAAAAACACAACGAAGCGCACATGGATCAAGTTTGCTATGTTGATTTTTGTGGAGATGAACGAAAGCTACACATCCAAAGATTTGGGGTGGGAGTACCAAAACAGATGGTAGAGATCTGTGTTGCGCAAGCACCTGTAAGAGAGTTTTAAAGGTCAATACACCAGAAGGCATGCGGTTGATCAGGTGAACTGCGGTGACAATCGCATCATTCTAGTGATGGCGAGGAACATGAGCGCCAATTAGAAGTGCTCGGGAGGTTTCAATAAGATGTCGATTCTTTCGTTCAGCAGCACCATTTTGTTGCGGTGTCTGAGGACAAGTCATCTCATGGATAATTCAATGTTGTTGGAAGTAAGTCTGAAAGTCATGATTGACAAATTCTCCACCATTGTTTGAGCGAAGAATCTGGATTTGAGCATTAAACTGAGTTTTTATCTATTTGTGGAATGACTGAAAACTGGAAAACACTTCGTTTTTATTCTTCAGCAAATAAAGCCATGTCATCCGTGTACAATCATCTATGAATGTGACAAACCATCGAACACCAGAGGGAGCAGTGATAGTGAAGGTCCTCAGACATCAGAGTAAATTAACGTAAATGGAGTAGTACACTTGTTTGTACTCAACGGGTAGGGCACACGGTGACTCTTGGCCAAAATACAAGTATCACATGTGCAGTCGGAGTCCTTGAAACCTGAGAATAAATCTGGTGTAAGATGCTTCATATAACTAAAAGACGGATGTCCTAATCGACGATGCCACAACCAGATTTTCTTTTGTTTGCTATCAAAGGGATGCGTCACACTGTTAGCCATACTGGGACTGAAGTCATCGACATAATATAGCCCCCCTCTCTTAGTACCACGACCAAGAATCTCCTTAGTGTGAATATCCTGAAGCAAACAAAAACTTGGGTAAATGAGTACACAACAATTCAATTGTTCAGTAAGCTAACTAACTGACAATAATTTATTGGATAAAGATGGAACAAGTAAAGTATTAGACAGTGAGAGAGAGGATGAGAGTGCAACAGTGCCAGCCCCTGTCACAGGATAAGTAACTCCATTGGCATTTGCAATACAAGTTCGTTAAGGTTGTGTAGTATTCAGAAAATCATCAGGATCAAACGTCATATGATCAGTTGCACTGGAATCAATTATCCAGCTCATGGAATCAATCTTATCGGAAGTGTGAAATCCATAACCAGTACCATTACTGGTCGTATTGCATTGTCCTCGATCTGTAAGAGTAGCCCACTAATCGGGATAGCCATGCAATTTAAAACAAGTCTCACGAGTATGTCTCAGATCACCATAATATGCGCAATCTGGTCCATGTGTCGGGGTTGTTAGTCGAGAAGTCATATGTTATGCAGCAGAAGATGCATAGGATACAGGTTTGGTAGGAATTCGGATCGGGATCTGAGCCCGAGTCGGGGTTGGAGTCGAAGTAGGGATCGGGGTCTGAATCAGAGACAAATTTGGGGTCGGGGTCGTCATCGGAGTGGGGGTCGGGGTCATCGTCGGAGTCGGGGTCGTCGTCGTCATAGTCAGAGTCAGGGTCGTCAAAATAGGATCCTGATTCCGGATCGGGTTCGGGGTCATCAAAATAGGATCCTGATTCAGGATCAAATTCAGGGCCAAAGTTTGCATATGAAGGAGTTGAGCCATCTGGGCACTCAACTCGGCTATGGTTGGTTGAGAAGGAGAGAAGGAGTTGGTGGTGCTACCTCCATGAGGATTGAAAAAAATATCAACCCCTATAGTGGCGGCAGGGGTTTGAAACTAGAGTCAGCAATTCCAAGATCGCCGCTCTGATACCATGCTAAAATATGAAAACTATGAGAGAATATTTGTTTGTGGGAATTTTCTATGTATTCTTCTCCTTGTAGGAGGTCATATTTATAGTACAACGAAACCTAAATGGGCAAGTAAATAATAAATTCCTAAATCTATTTACAGTAGGAAATCATGAATTAAAGTAAATCAATTACAATTATAATAGGAATTCTTGGTGTGTAAGAAAAGTAAGTCAATATCCACAAGTCACACCAACAGATCAGTCCCAAATCAACAAAGCCTCAAATGGTAAGTTGTTCTTGTTTTGATTTTTGTTAATTTGTTTTGGGTTGATATGTTTGCTGTCTAAATTTGGATTGTTTGTTTAGGATCTCTCTCTCTATTTGGATTGTTTGTTCTGAATTTTATTAATTTGTTGGGGTTTACTGTCATGCAGTCTCGATCAAGTAAGCAGTAGCATCAAGAGCACAGTGGGCTTGTTGCTTCTTCAACAGCAACATCACCAACACCACCATAAATACCACACCCTGTGCAGTTGGAAGGCCAACCTTATGAAGCTCTTGTGGTAGAGCCAGTGCAAGCCTAAGCCATTAAGAGTGAAGATACATAAATGGTTAGTGAACTGAACTCAGATAGCAAAGCTAGAGGTAATAAGAGAAGTTGGTTTTGGGATCATTTTACACCCTATGATCATAAGAAAACAGTCAAAAGAAAGGATGATGCCACAAGGAAGATGATAGATGTAGAAGTTGTGAATAAAAGAGCTAAATGCAGATATTGTACTAAATCTAAACTTGGTATAAGAGATAATGCATGTGAAAGTGGGAAATAAATGTCTTGTGGCTATGTTGTTAGGCCATCCCAATGCTTGGGGCTCTAAAAGGGGTTGATAAAGCCCCATTTAGAGCTCCAATGGAATCTTTAGGGCTCTAAAGGCATCTTTCCCACAATGCGAGGCCTTATATTCATGGCGGGCTCTATATATTTTTTTATGATGTAATTTGATTTACGTGGTTTTTTTTTTTTTTGGTGGTTAATTATTTGACTTTAAGACGTTCATGTTATGTTAAATTTTTTTTTTTGTGCGAACATTTCAACAACAAAAAAAATTCAAAATTTGGACACAATTGGAAATCAACATTTTATTTCATAGATACAATACAACAACATGGTTAAATTAAGACAAGATGCACAACATTTATTTGGTGGTCCTCCAAAGTTGGATATGCGTCCCTTGCATTATGGCTTTCCACCCCTCTCTTATCTACATTGTCAGATAATAATTGTGGTAGCATGGTGATAGTTGGATATGGGTCCCCTTTGTTATGGCCTTCCATCCTTATGCCATTTACATTTGTCAGATAATAATGGTGGTAGATGGATATGGGTCCCATTCGTTGTGGCTTTAGATAAAAATCTTATCATTTCATATTACATCTTACAATAACCGTTGGATCCAATTACCTCATATGAATCTTATCCATATATTTTTTTTATCTCTTAAACCATCATATCCTCTATAAATGAACAACCACCTCCTTTTCATAACACACCATCTCCCAACTCTTGTATTCTCAGTATTCATTCATCTACCACCGTATTAGAATGGCCAACAATGGATATGATAGCTCTTCTTGTGATGAGACAGGTGCCAACATAATGTTTTAGGAAATGTTCGAAAGCTACCCAAGGAAAAAAACAGCTAAGAAGAAAGAGAAGGCCTCGATGGTTGTCCACAGGGGTACATTGTCACGACGACATATTATACCAAGAGATCGAGTAAGTGCCTATGAAAACCTTCTTCAAAATTACTTCTCTAATCATCCATTGTATCTCCCGTTAGATTTTCGTAATAGGTTTCGCATGAGGCGTGAGTTGTTTAATCAAATAATGGAACAAACTGTCTCTTCCGACGATCACTTCAAACAAAAACTTGATGCCACTAGAAAGCTTGGTTTCTCACCACAAGTGAAGATGATAGCCACCTTGCATATGCTTGATATGGTATAGCAGCTGACCTCAATGATGATTATCTGAAGATAGCAGAGACCACATCATTTGAAGCTTACAAGAGATTTTGTCATGCAATCAACAACTTATATGGAGCTGAATATCTTCGTAAACCAACAAGAGGGGACATACAAAAATGCTCCAAAAAGCTGAGGAATGGGGTATTCTTAGTATGTTAGGAAGCATTGACTGTGTGCATTGGGAGTGGAAAAATTGCCCAATGTCATAAGATGGGGCATACATGGGCCACTATGGTCGTCTAACCATAATCCTTGAAGTGGTTGCTTCTTACGACACATGGATCTGGAACGCCAACTTCGGAATGCCAGGAGTATTTAATGACCTCAACGTACTATACAAGTCACCCTTTTGATGACGTCATTCAAGGACGTGCTTCGCGGGTCCGATATTATATGAATGAGAAATTATACAGGCGAGGGTATTATCTTGCAAATGGAATGTATCCAAAGTGGAACACAATTGTCCAGTCATTTTGGGATCCTCAAGGACAATACATCAATTATTCTCTAAGATGCAAGAGGCGTATTGTAAGGATGTGGAGAGAGCTTTTGGAATTCTTCAAGCTCGTTTTGCAGTTGTAGCGAGGCCTGCCCTCCAATGGTACCGAGATGCTATTTGGGAGGTACTGAAGACTTGCGTAATTATTCATAATATGATTATTGAAGATGAGTGTGACTAAGACGACATAACTTCTGCTGATGACACACCATATCATGTGGAGGAGGCTCTGGTGTGGCATGAATGTGGATCACGCAATATATAAATAGAATCTATTAATCGAAGCATAATAAATGATCCAACTGCCCACTACAACCTCCGATCTGATATCATTCAACACTTGTGTGAGCAATATGGAACATAACTTTAATTGTTGTGTTTTTAAATTTAGTGTTGTGTACTTAGAATTCAATAACTAAATTGCAATGTCCTTGCAATTTAGAGTTGTGTGTTTAGAATTCAATAACTAAACTGCAATGTCGTTGAATTCAATTATTTCACTAAGTTAAACAAATTAGAACATTTTTAAAATAATAAAACAAAGTACAACGGAATTTAAATAAAACAAACTACAACATTCTTTAAATAAAAAAAACTACTAAACTATTCTAGGAATTATCATTTTCTGGGGGTTGGGGACAATAGACTTCATCCTCAAAGTTTAGCGAACGGGATGAACTCTTCACGATAATATCGGTTTGTTTCTATTGGACCCATCGCCTTCTTGCCGAAGTTTGGATTATGGCAGGTTTCCTTAAACATAACCGTCAACTCTTTGTTCTCTCAATCATATAGTCTTTGTAAGACCTCATAATCTCTTTGAGCTCTTTATTATCTTGAGATGACTCTTCCACAATAGCCTTTCTTTTAGCTCCTTAGCTTTTTTTTTTTGTGTCACATAGGCTTTCACCGTGGGTTTGAAGTTTGTGGGAGCGCTTGAGTTTCTGGAACGGATTCATACGGTGAATCATCATCTACATAAATGGATTCACTCATTGGAGAATCGTTCACAAAGGGGATGGATTGGAACCCTTCAAAGGGTTGCCACTTATGAGCATGTTGGACAACATTCCAATAGTGGTCAAGGAAGAATGCTTTCTTGGTCCTCTCGAAAAAAAGTCGTTTTGCATCAATAATCTACACATATTATATGCAAGAATTTAAAATAGTTGACAAAATATTAAGTTGGCAAAATAAATTAATAAATTATAAAACTCACATTGTCCATTTCATTTTGGCCACTCTTGTTTAACCTTGCCACTTGAGTAAGACACTAGGAGAATTTGTTGCACATTTGGGAGATGTTCGTCCAACGCGATTTCAAGCTTTTTGATGACCTAACTTCCTGGGCATCGGGATGAAATTGTATGAATTGATCTCTTATCCGATTCTACATCGTTCCATTTGATTGACAATTCCTAATAATTAGATCTTCACTAATGATTATCTAAGCTCGGCATAGAGCAACATCTTCATCGATGGAGTATGCTTTGAACCTTTAGCCATTGGTAGAAAAGAGATTAACAAAAAAATTAAATAATTTTGTGAGTGGAAAAATTTGACAAATTGATCAAGAGTGATAAAGATGTTGTGATGTGTAAAAATTATAAGAGATATGGTGGATATTTATAGGAAGAATTGAGTTGCAAATCTATTTAATATATATATATATATATATAGCCATTTATAGCCGTTGGTCTCACTTGTAGTCGTTTATAGCTGTTTATAGCTGTTGGTTCCACAACTTTTGAAAAAGTGGGTCAGCATGGTGGCAAGCATGCTGTCGATAGAAGGGGAAAAAAAAAGCAAGTATGGCTTTCCACAGCCGCAAAGCAAGTGAGAGACAAAATATGTGGGTTGCAACTTTTCTCCTTGCGGGACCCATTGAGTTTCAAGGGCTTCAACCAAGCATATAGATTTAGCTAGTGCTCCGGTTGTGCTTCAAGTTTTAGAGCCTTGAATTTGCACCATTGGGGATGCTTTTTAAGGAAAATTTCTATTTATGGGAGCCTTATGGTGGTTGAGCCCTAAATAGAGCCCCCATTGGGGATGACCTTAGTCTTTGAGGGCACTATGCAGTTGTGTTGATGAAGACATGACCTAAAGATATTTATCAGGAATCTCAATAAAGTCATGGATACATGAATGTACAACAAGGAATCTCTACTCTTAGTAAGGAGATAGAATACTCCAAGAATATGATTAATCAAATCTGTGCACATAGTTGGGGATAAGATTTGAAAAAATAAATTTTCAAATCTTACCAGGATAATCATATAAAAGAATAATTCATGTTAGGATATTCAACATTAGATTCCATTATCTAGTAATGTGAATAAGGAGTATTGTATAGGAGAAAGATTCAATTGTGCAGTCATTCCAATTTGAATAGGTTCTTTCTTACATCCTATTTAGCTCGAATAACCATGACATGCTGCTAGGCATCAACCATGGTTTGTGGAAGTCCTAAAAGGTTCAAACATATTTGACCTTCACTAATAGGAAGAATTAAATAGTGATACTTAATTCACAAGTTAACTAAGAGAAGTTGAGCCTACCCACTGCCTTGCTAAAAGGAACCTACGGATCACACACCGAGAAATGAGATTAGAGGTACAAATGAAGCAAAAAGAAATTAGGAGTCAAAAGTCAAAGGTCAAGTCAAAGTCAACATATTTGACTGGAGCAATTAACCAAGTCAAATTAGTAAGACCATAATAGTGGTTTAAAAGTTAAATTATATTTCATAATTAAAAGTTGATTATGAAATTAACTTTGACATGAATAATTGGGTTGGGCTTTTAAATATAGTTTCAAAGAAGAATGACAAAATACCGAAAAGCCAATTGGGCCTATGGATAAGTGTTGTATGACAACACAAGTCCACAAGACCCAAAATGAGCCCACTTCCCATTTTGGCTGAATTTTTAGGGAGAGAATCTCTCTCTCTCCCTTTGTATGCTTTTCCTATAAAATCCATACTTGACTAACCTAGTTAGAATTTTTGGCATTTCAACTTGGAGTTCTTGATGTGTATGAGAGACATCCCCCCTCTCATCTTTCTTAGCCAAAAATCGGTCCAACCTAGAGGAAGCCTAGCATCTAAGTATTCTAGGTTGATTTCTCTTCATCTCTAGTTTATTTTGGTGTGGTGAGGTAGATGGCTTCACTCTTGGAGTCTTAGGTTGAGGAGATTGTAAAAAAAGGAAGAAAAGAAGGTATTTTCACATAGGTGTTCATTCTTGGCTTATCCAAGAAATAGTCTTCAAGGGTAAAATCTTATCCTTTCTCTCTTTTCTATTTTGTGCACAAAGAGACTAGATTATAAGATATTTGGGATAAAATGAAAAAGGCTTAGCTAAACTAGAATAGCATAATCAATCCGCCATTATGAATGTTTGTGTGTTATATGTTTTGACTAAATTCATTTCCAAGGAACATGAAATGCTATATGTTTCCTTCAAGTCATGAGATGCTATATGTTTCCTTCAAGAACTTCTTTGGAAAGAGCAGACTTTTCAACCTCATGAAATATGACCAATATATCAATCACTACTTTTCTTTTGATAGCTCTAGGAGTGGTGCCATATATCAATTCTAACGCATGATTAAGAAAAAAATGACTGTATATATAATAAGGGATTAGTTACGTTATATATACTGGTTGCCCAGGAGGCGATGGAGGAGAAGGATAAGATCTTCTTCTCACCGGATTGCAACAAACCACGCATTTGGTCTTACGGCTTGGGAGGCAATGAATGATGGAATTAAAAGCCACAAACACAACATTAGCTAAAAATGAGAGAACCCAATTGGCTTTCCCTGGAAAGAATTATATTTAAAAAAACTCAATTTACTTGATTTTTGGACTTTTTGTTTATTGATTTCAGTTTGTGGTTTTGGGTTGTTTTGTTTTAGTCTAGTGGCATTGCTTGCTGGTGGGGTCGTTTTGGTTTTGCTTACATTTGCTGCAATTGGAAGATTCAGTCATGGATTCTTTGTTTTTGTTACTACAAGAAAATTACCCTTTTGCGACCAAACTTATCAGCGACCAACTATTTTTGGTAGCTGATAGGGTGATTCTGCGACCAAGTTTCCAAAGTTGGTCGCCAATAGTTTCTTAAGATTTCCAAACATCAAATTTCAACAGGGGATACACAACAGGGGTATTACAAATGGATAAGATTGCCAATCCATTTAACCTCTTTTCATAAGATTGCCAATCCATTTAACCTCTTAATGCTATAGATGAATGTCATATGGGGGTATTCTGGATATGTTTATTATCCTTGATGAAAATATAATATGCGTATGATAAACAATTATATCATCAGTTTGGCGTATCTCAAACTCAGGATGGGATACACGTATGATAAACTTTACATCTTGATACACCATAAACTTTCCACTCACCATACGCGAAAGTATTTTGTCCCGCTTAAATTTTTGGTAGCCCGCCCCCACTTTTTTTTTTCTTTTCTCTTTTTCGCTTGAGAGCCTTTTTTTAATCAAATTTTCATTCCGCAATCTATTATTTTCCAGATCCCTCTCTCTCATCCCTAACCCCAAACGCTCTCTCTCTCTCTCTCTCTCTCTCTCTCTCTCTCTATCTCTCTCTCTCTCCATCAAATTCTCTGGCCCTTTCTAAACCCAAACCCTCTAGCGTTCTCTCCCATC
The DNA here is from genome assembly GCF_902201215.1 of Prunus dulcis. Classification (NCBI taxonomy): domain Eukaryota; kingdom Viridiplantae; phylum Streptophyta; class Magnoliopsida; order Rosales; family Rosaceae; genus Prunus; species Prunus dulcis. The sequence continues at coordinate 7,648,045 of NC_047657.1, forward strand.
TAGAAACCATCTTCGTTCCCAAACCCTCTCATGGCTACACTCTTGAGGCTCCCTATCTCTCTCACACTCTTATTTTTTCAAGATTTTAGCCTGAAAATTCAATCTGAAAACTGATGGTGCTTCGTTCCCAAACACTCAAGGTAACCCCCTTTCTCTCTCTTTCTCTCTATCACTCTTATATTTTCAAACAATGATTAATTTAATTTTTGCAGAATTCTGGGTTTCGTTTGTCTCCATCTCCCTATTCTTTACAAAAACCCTATGATGCCTGCACTCTTAAGGTAACCCTCTCCACTCTTATATTTCAAAGAGGGCTTAATTTAATTGGAGAGCAAGTGGGTGTGCAAACCGACAACATAAAAGTATGAAATGGGATCTTCTTCTTGGGTGGTTATAGATTCTTTGTTTGCCTTGTATCTTAAACCATTCATTCTGTATATGCTAGCTTTTTTTAATTGAATGAATCAGATCTAACAAGAACCCATTTCCTCATCTCCTTCCATTTCATTCAGTTGAGGTCTGTTTCTCTGTTTTATTTTTTGTTTTTGTGCAATTCAATTGGTGGGGGTGCTTATATTTTTGGGTGGTTTTTCAATTAAGTGTTCGATTGGTTGTGTTTTCCTTTATTATTATTCAACATTTTGGGTTGTACATTACAAGACAAAATTGTTTTTAAGATGGTTTTCTAATATGACATTTTTGAGTTGAGATATTCACTCAATAGTTTATGTTAAACACTAGGGACCAATGTTCAAGCACTCTGTTTAATCCTTGAGCTAAGGGCAGCAGGTAAGTGTGTGTTGACCTATGTTGCACCGATACGGATACGGGTACGGCGATACAATACGATACGATACGCCGATATGGCAAATCTCCAAAAAATAGGATATGGGTACGGCACCGATACGGCGATTAAAATAATATATATATTTAAAAATAATATAACTAGAAAATTTGAAAATGATATTTCACCAATAATAATTTCAAAACATTAACAAAACACATAACTTCATTCAAATCTCCATAAACAAAGCAAAAATTAACCAAAACACACAAAATACAAGAATCCATAAACAAAGCACAAATTAAAACATTAGAAATCACTTCTCAAAGCTCTAACTTCATTCATCATGGGTAAATATGATGCCTTCTAAGTCCGGTTCATCAAGAGAGAGGTTTGCAATCTCAAGCACTCCGGCATTTTCCAAATCCATGGAATCAAATGCATCGCCTCCAACATCCCACATATGAGTTTCCCCTTCTTTATATTCGGGCCTTTTCCTTGAAAGGAGACGAAGATTGCTATGCACAAATACTAAATCTTCCGCTCTTTCCGGTGTTATCTTGTTCCTCTTAATAGAATGAATGAAGTTGTAAGTGCTCCAATTTCTTTCACAACATGAGGAGGAAGAAGGATGTCCAAGTAGCTTCAATGCTATGGTTTGAAGTTTTGGTGTGGAAGCTCCATGGATAACCCACCATTTTACCGGAGCCATGAAACCTCTATCTTTCATGGAGTCCATACCCGAAAAATCTTCAATACATGCCGAAAAAGAGGCATACTCCTCATTAACCGCTCTTCTCTCCACCTCATTAGAAAAGAATCTCTCAATACATTTCTTCCTCTCCCTTGTAATCTCAATGTCTTTATGTGGAGGACAACGATTAGGAGCCATATCAAGCCATTCCTTGCAATAATACCTAGAAGTATATTATAAGAATTATAAAATTATAATGATAAACACAAGGAGAAATTTACTAAAGTAAAGACTTACTTAGGATTTAGAGAGTGTGCGAAGCAATGGAGTGGTGTGCTACTCTTGGTCCATCGGTCCACCAAAATTTCATGCACCACATTGAAGAACATTGACTCTTCATTGAGTTGCTTGCGTTCCTTTCGATATATAATTGTCTTCACTTTTTCTATCATACTATCCCACCACTCATAAATCAAGTGAAGACAAGGCATATCCGTGTCACTCAACCTAAGCATCTCATATATTGGAGAAGTAAAGTTAAGTATGTAATCAATGTCCTCCCAAAAGCACTCATCCAATATTTTTTCCTTCACCGTTCTTGCTTTTACCACATCATCCTCTTTATAAATGTCCCATTGCTCACTAATAACCATTTGCTCTAAGCCTTGTTTCACTTGCTTAAATCTTCTAAGCATCACAATTGTAGAAGCAAAACGTGTCTCGGCAACGGAGAGCAACTTCAACTTACAATGATCATTATACATTGACAACCTCATATTATGGTTCATAATAAAATTCTTAATAAACCATGCATCACTTGAGATTGTTGAAATCCAACTACATTGCTCATACACTTCCGGATTTCTTGGCACGGGTGAGCATATGTTCTTCAAAGCAAGATTGAGAGTATGAACCACACATGGTGTCCAAAAGATGTGCTTAAACTTTGCCTCAACAATATGTCCGGCCGCCTTACAAACCGGAGCATTATCGGTGACCACTTGGACCACATTTTGAGGACCTATTTCCCGGATTGATTCAATAAGCAAGTTTGCCATGAAAAATTTATCCTTACACTCACCTTCACAATTTATTGCCTTCAAGAACATAGGCCCACTTTCACAAACGGCCATCACATTAATGAGAGGTCTTCTTTGTGCATCCGACCACCCATCACTACAAACACTTACCCCTTTACTTTGCCATGCCCTCTTCATTGGTTGCAAACACTCCTCAATGTTATTCTTCTCTTTTTGGAGAAGTGTAGTTCTCAACATATTGTAACCGGGGGGTTGGTAACCCGGAAGTGTTTTACTACAAGCAATTCTAAAGGCATTCACATAATGAGGATTCCTTGAAAATTGAAATGACAAGCCACTCGTGTAAAACATTCTTGCAATCTCACCATCTAATTGCTCTCTAAGATTATTGTTAAATGCTTTCTCAATAGGATTACCCTTCCTTTTCTTTGAGTCACTACACCAATTTGAACTCATACCCAAACCACTACTTGAACCTCCTTGACTTGAAGTGTTGGAGGTGGGTAAGGGTACATCTCTAAGTTGTGCCATTTTAACCCTCAATTCCGCTTCCTCCACTACTTTTTCCATCTCCATCAAATGAGAATTTGTAACTTTAGTGCAACTAGCAACTCCATTGCCTTTGAGTTTTAACAAGTGACTCTTCACTCTAAAGTATGATCCTTTGAAAGTTTTTTGGCAATAGTTGCATTGGAATGAAGTATTGCCACCGGCTTTACCATCTTTCTCAAGCTTCTTGACATATTTCCATAAAGGAGTATTATCATTATCTCCATGCTCCCCATTATTATTACTAGTATTCCCATCACTAGAACTACCCACACTATTCATTTCCTGTGAATCAAATAAAGTTTGATAATAAAAAAAACCAATTAATACATATACAAAAATTCGTAGGCAGCTATAATCTAATTAACAAAAATTCTGACTTCACAAACCAATTAAATTATATACCCAAACCAATTAAATTCGTAGGCAGCAACAATACCCAAACTCAAACTCCAAGTTCCAACCATACAAGTTACAATACCCAAACTCCAAGTTCCAACAATACCCAGGTTCCAAGTTCCAACAATACCCAAGTTCCAAACCCATATAAGATAACAATAGAGAGCTAATTGAGCTGGGAGCGACGACTCAGATGAGCAACTGCAGATCAACAACATGACAACATTGACAGAGACAAACTTGAACAATGGAACGCTATAAAAGACCTTTTTGGACTCATAGAAGCTTATATCCAAAAAAGGTTAACAAAGGTAGAGTGTATGAAGTCTAATTATGACATCGTGAGACTCATACAAGACAATAAGGGTGGGCATAAAAATCGATGAACCGAATGAACCGACCGAACCAAACTAAACCGAACTGAAAAATAAAGTTTTTTTGACTAAATCGAAAAAGTCAACGTTGAACCTGACCCGAAACGAAGTCAACGGTTCGGTTCTTGGTTCCAAATTTTTTTGAACCGGTGGACCTGAACCAAACCGCCTATTATTTAATTACATATAAATTTGACACATGGCATGATATTATTAGCTAAAAGAAACTTGTACCGCGCGCTTGCTTGCACTAGATTACTCTAACCTAATATAAACATCTCCTTTTGACCTAATTCGTAGCCAGCCTCTATCTCAATTAATTTTTTTCGCCGCTCTCCATCTCTCAACCCTAGCTTTGAAAGACAAGATTTCTAGTCCTCACGAAGTCGATGACGACGAGTACGGCTACGACGCGCCATCGCTCTCTCTCTCTCTCTCTCTCTCAAGCGCGACCTCACCCTCTCTCTCTCAAACGCGACCTCACTCTCTCTCTCTCTCTCTCTGTGTCTCGCTCAACCCCACCCTTTCTTTCTCTCTCTCTATTAAGGTAGATGACTGTGAGTTACTGCGAACATCGTTCTTTGCACAGACCATGTAGGAATGAGAAAATCAGAGAATGCAAGTTGGCTATCTGAGGTAGTAAGAGCTAGTTTCTGTAATTTTTTTAGAAAAAAAAAAGATTTTGAAATTTTTTTTTTTGAAGCTTTCGTTTGGTTGATGAGAAAGTCAAGTTTCAATTCTCATGTAATTTTAGTGGTTTGTGCAGAGCGATGTTGGAGTTTTGGTTGTTCAGATAAAAGACTTGGAAATTGGAAAGGAAGAATGCAGAACTGGAAGAACAAAACAAAAAATTGACTTCCATGGTAGGTATATTATTTATGTAGTTTTGTGTTTCTTTCTTAGTTTGCAGTTTAGGAGACTTTTAGTTATGGGTGATGATCAATTGTGGTGTGCTTAATTAGCTAGTTTTCTTGATGTTTCAGCTTGAAATAAAGGAAGCTGGGGTGACTTTTAGTTTTGGGTTTTTGTCAATTTTATTCTGTAGGTTTTGCCCTTTTCTTTTGTCAATTTTGTATTGGGTTTTCGATTTAATGTGTGGATCTTAAGTTTTGGTTGTGCATATGTGAGAGCTGTAGATTTTGGATTGTATATTAAATATACATGCACCGTAGTGATGTTCATGGTCTTCAAATTGTTCATATTTGTCATCACAGTGGAGAGGCCATTAGCTAAAGATAGATGATAATTTTCTTCTGGTGCCTATGTTTACTTTTATAAAGCCCTAGTATGAGGTTATATAATTTTGTTGTTTATCTATTTCTTATTCAGGAGTAGGAGTTCATGATTTTTGACATGTTCGTTTGTTAAACTTTGAAGGGTTTTGAAGATAAGCAAACAATTACCCAAGGGGTTTGGTCTAGCGGAACCACTGGCTAGTACCTGCATGTTTGGCGAACAAGGTTCGAATCCCAGCAATGTGAAAAACACCCACTGGGGAGAGCCTTTCCGCAAACAGTCCTGGCTCGGAGTGGTTGCACACTTTGCCACCATTTTTTTTCACCAAAAAAAAAAAAAAGATAAGCAAACAATTTATTTCTATTTTTAATGAAATTATATGTTTGGTGATTGATTGTTGACTGATATGAGTGTATTTTTGGACAGATGAATGCAGGTTGCTTGTCAAGGCTTTTGAATGGATGGATGCAGATGTTTTGGAAGGATATTTGTTATTTTTTTGTCATGGGTTGTAATCATTATAATTTGGATTTCTTGCTTTATTATTTGTATGTATTTTTTTTTTTTTGGTGATGGTTTGTAAGTCGGTCTACTTCCGTGGTTGATGATTGTGTGAATTTGTGATTAATAGTTGTTTAGAAACTTAGATTTGAATGATGGATTTTTTTATGGATTATACTTGAATTTGCATGATTTCAGAATTTGAAAGAGTAGAAAAAATTGATTTGGGCTTGTTAATACTGATTAGGTTTTGGTAATTTGATAAAAAAAGAAAAAGATTTTGGCTAGAAAGTGATTTGGGCTTTAAAAAAAACTAGTATTGGGCTAAAGCCCAAAACTGACCAAAAAACACGAACCGAACCGGAGCCTATTAAGTCGGCCCATTTTTGGCTTTAAGTTTAGACCTGACCCGACCTAAGAACCGATGTCTTACTCGGTTCGGCCCACGGGTCGTAGATAATTCAACCTGACCCGAACTGTGCCTAGGCCTACAAGACAATGACACAAAGATGAGGAAATTCAAGTTTCATGATGGTGCATGGAGATGAAAAGCCAAGATGTGGCTAAAAAAACTTTAAAAACAACCAAAAACAAGCCCAACCCAAATTTTTAAATAAAAAACTCAAAACAATTTATTAAAAAAAAAGATTCGTGAAAACCGAACAGGGGCTCTTCATAGAAGTATATTGGTAGTACGATGTTATAGAAATACATTGTTAATACTATGTCATAGTACTATCTTGTTAATACTACTATGTCAGAGAACTATCTTGTTAATACTACTATGTCATGGAAGTGCATTGTTAATACTCTGTCATAGAACTATCTTATTAATAGTCTGTCATAGAAGTAGATTGTTAAACAAAAATGAGATCCATAACTGAAATAGTAACAAAAGATAAATCAATAATCAAAACTTAAAATACATTCCTCAAATCAGCTAAAATCAGAAGAGAAACACAAAATTGAAGCAAAAGATCAAAAATCTCAAGTCCAAACCAAGCGACGAGGACGAAAATGACGATTATGACGACAACAACGATGACGATGATGACGTGGCGAAATCCCCGTCTTCCTCCACAACTAAAGATGATGAGTTGCTGTCAAAAAGCAAAAATCTCACTTACTTGCAATGAATTGAAAATTCGAACGATCTAAGTACAAGAAAGATTTCATAACGAGAGTTCGCAGCAAAAAATTTGAAAATGGGAGCTAAGAGCATCTAATCGAGGTTTCGAACAATCCAAAAAAAAATATTTGAATATGAGCACGATTTTAGAACAAGAAATCGAAGGTGAAATATTGAAAATTGTAGATCAAAGATGAAGAATATAGTTGGACCTGAGACTGAGCTTCAATGGAAGCTCTTCTTGCTCCAACACCGAAAAAACATCGAAAATGAATCTGATTTGGTTTTTTGGCAATTTAATATTAATATCAAAATGAAGTTTTGGCAGATCTGATTTTTCTCTCTCAAATCCATAGTACAAGGGCAATATACATATTTTACACACACAAATAAACTAAAAAATAGCTATTAAATTGAAAAAACCTACAACTGTCGATTTCTGGATTTTTTTGGGTGTGTTTATAGTTTTTAAATGGTATAAGGTTTCTTTATAAGACTATGTCTAAGATTGGATATATAACTAAATTTGTATTTATTTATTTATAATTTAAGTTTTAATCTTATTTATTTTATTTTAAAATATATTATACTTAAATTTTATATTCAAGTTAATTATTTTTAACTTAATATTAAATATTTTTTAATTAGTGAAACTGACGGAATTGAGAAATTGGACTTGATTTGTTAACAGCTATAAGTATAGTGACCAAATTTGAAAAATTGAAATCACGGTGACCAAATTTAATTTTGAGTCAAACCCCAGTGACAAAAATTGTAATTAACCATATAATAAAATTAGCCTATTCGTATATTATATTTATCTAATACAATGAGGCATAAATTAGATTATATCAAAATATTCCATTTACCATGACTGTAATTTTGTTTTTCATTGGGTTACTGAACCGATTACCAAACAGTCATAGTCGAAATGTTTGCTCGCGATTCCGCCATTGAACCACAAAACATTTGGTATCGATTGTTTGATATCGATCAGTCTTGATCCCATTTTGGAAATTTCCAGATCTGCACCACCAACCACTATATCTGAGAGAGAGAGAGAGAGAGAGAGAGAGAGAGAGAGAGAGAGAGAGAGAGAGAGAGATACAGACAGACAGACGGAGACAAAGACAGAGACATAGAAGGAATTAGGGAAAAAGAGATAAAGAATCGGAGAACCCATCAAATTAGATAAGAGGAAGAGATAGAGAGACATAGTGAGCTTCCCGATGTCCAATTCCGAGTTGGTGTGGGGGGTTGTGGTGTAGTGCGTCAAATCTTTGATTTGAAGAGTTGGTGGTACTCGAGATTGAGAACAGGTCGTGGTTGTTGTAAAAAGGTCTTCACATTGTTGATGCGTGGTTTTCGCAACACCAGTTAGAGTGTGTCTAAACCTTTTGGACCATCCTTCCTCAAGGTTGTTCCTTTTGGATTTGGATAGCACACTTTTGTAGTTCTTCTTTTTTATGCACTAGATGCAACGAAGTGCTGCATACAATCGCACTTGATCTTCTAAAATGAAGACAAGAATAGATTACTGAAGAAGTGGCGGTGGGGGCCACCAAGCACACTTCTATACCTAAGTTATATTCTTCCCCAAAGAAGGGTTTGAAAAGTATTGTAGTTAAGTCTAGAAAGGTGTGAGGGGAGTTACTAATTTAGGTGAAAAGTACTCCCTTTTATATTGGTAGTGAAGGCTCTTCTTTTTGTCTTTTTCGATGTGGGATTGCTAGGCCTCCAATGTCATGGCATCTTAGGATTGGGTGGTTGGTGGCAGCATGCCATGTGGTCATTTCCTCTTGGGATCAATATGCACCTTGGAAATGCATGTTTACGGGCCTTACTCTTGATGTTTAGGCCTCTTTTGAAGGCGTAGAGTATGGTCCAATGCATGGGGCCTCAGAGTGTGATTGTTATGTAGGCATGGGCTTTTTGTGTGTATTTTTAGGCTTGGGTGGTCTTTGGGGAGGTTGGCTTCAGGCCCCTTGGGAGTGATCACAAACTGACTAGGTTCTCTGGATGAATTCTATTTAGCTTGGGTAGCCATGACATACTGCTAGATGTCACTCATGGTTTGTGGAAGTCCTATAAGGACTAATTACAATTAGCCTTCGCCAATGGGAGAATTGTATAGAGGGATACAATTCACATTCGGTTTATAAGTAATTATTCTTACCCACGGCCTTGCTAATTAGAACCTATAAGATTGCACACCGAAAAAGTATGGATCGAGAAGTAAAAAGAGAATAAATGAATTTGTGGCTTGGTCAAAGTGAAAGGCCAAAGTCAAAAGTCAAAGTCAAAGGTCAAATCATTGACCCAAGACTTGACACGATCAACACAAGGTTGACTAGGACCAATCCTTGTTAGACAATAGTGATTTAATTAGTTAAGTCATCAAATCAATTAAACTAATTAGATTAGCTTAAATTAATTAATTAAGGTTATAGAACTTTAATTTTGGTCCTATATGACTTAAATATTTATAAGAATGGACCTTATGGACTTAGGCAAAGTGTGACACATTAAGAGATTAATGTAGTGGACCAAAGTAGCCCAAAAAGGCCAAGAAGAGGTAGGGTGCGGCACATGGAGGTTTTTGGGGATACATGTGTGACAAAAATATCTCTTTATATTCATACCCATAGCACCAAACCTCCTTAGGGTTTCAAGTTAGGCATTTAGGAAGACAGAAAGACATCAAGCCTCCTCCCTAGTCTCCCTTGGCCGGCCACCATAAAGAAGAAAAGGCTAGCACCCATTTTTTAAATTTTTTATCTTGGTTTCTTATTCTCTCATTCTCATTCTACCTAGGTGAAGATACTTTGGGGATGCATAACCTCTTTTGTGCCTATTTGGAGAATAAGGTGGAGAATCAACAACTAAGGGACAACTCCCTTTACTTGAATACCATTTTGGGATTCAAGATACCCTCCAAAGGTAACCTCACTTTCTACCTTCTCTTTACTATGTGATATTAGTGTCAATGGTGCAAACTTTCATAGACCTATAAAGACTAGGACCTTAGTAGAGACTAGCCTGAATCTCTAGCTACTTTCTTGCTTCCGCTTTATTTGATTTCATATATGATATGCATAGGCTAGATGATTTGTTCTCTCATAGCTTTATGGGATTTTATAAATCCTTACACCCAATTTTCCATTCACAACACACACAAGATAAGTTCACACAACAAAAGTAAACCAAATCAATGGCCTCAGGCCTCCCAAGTGTTTAGGGCAATATCAGAGCATATAAAACAGAATTAGGTTACAACACGTACAACGAAAGGAAATCCTACAAGAAGATGATTTGAAAAGTAGTAGGAGGATTATGATATCACATAGTAGCCTGGTCCATGTCTATCTACAGCCTGGGGGGTGCAAAATAGGTAAATTATGAGTGGACAAAAATAAAACTTTTGAACATAAACATACAAAATGCACTAACTGTTGTGTTTAGAGCACTAAATGGAACAAATAAAATGAAAGAAATAACTCTCAATTTATTAGTTGATTGCGATAACAAATGTACAAAGAGAATCTCACAAATTGGCTCACACAAATTATTTCTACGTGAGCTCCTTTTATTACAAACAAATGGTTTTGCTTCTAATACGTAAAGCCATAAACAAGTTTGTGATGGAGAGAAAACAAGGATAACCGATACAAAGTAATTGACCAAGATTTGTATCGAGCCACATGTCAACAATCTCCACCTTGGGGAGATTCATAATCACAAACATATTCAGGCACATAGTATATAATCACAAACATATTCAGGCACATAGTATATGAGCTATGTTCAAACAACGCTCAAACTTGATAGGTCTGAGTGCTTTTGTTAACATATCAGTTGGGTTTTCGCAGTTGGAACTTTCTGAAGAATAATCTTTCTTTTGGACAAAATCTCACAAATAAAATGAAACTGAACATCGAAATGCTTTGTCCTCGAATGATAAACTTGGTATTTAGACAAGTAATAGCGCTTTGACTATAACAATGTAGTTCCACCTGCTTTTGATAAATTCCTAGATTCTTTATCATTCCATGTATCCAAATGGCCTCCTTTACAGCTTCTGCAATAGCCAATATATTCAGCCTCCGTAGTTAACAAAACGACTGTGGACTGTAGTGTGGACCTCCAACTAACTGGCCCTTTGGCCATGGTAAATAAGTAGCCATTAGTCGATCTTCTTTTATCCAAATCCCCAACATAGTCAAAATCTATATCCAACTACAAAATTCTCAAAACTACTATTACTTCGCTGAAAACGTAAGCCGACATCTCTAGTCCCATGTAGGTATCTTAGAATCCACTTAGCTGCTTGCTAATGTTCTTTTCTTGGATTATGCATATAGCGACTAACCAAACCAACGACATGAGAAATATCTGGTTGAGAACATACCATAGTATACATCAAGCCACCAACCAAATTAGAATATGGAATATTCTTCATCTGCAGCTTCTCTTCATTGTTTTTTTTGGAGATAACAAAGCACTCAACTTAAAGTGAAGAGCCATTAGAGTACTTACAGGTTTGGTGGCATCATTAATACCAAAACGTTGAAGCAATTTACACAAATATTGCTTTTGTGTAAGATACACCAAGCCTTTTTTCGGATTACGAGTAATTTCCATACCGAGTATTTTTTCACTTCACCAAGATCTTTCATCTCTAACTTGTTCTTCATCTATGCTTTGAACTTTTCAATCTCCTTAACATTCTTCGATGCAATTAACATATCATCTACATACAATAATAAATAAATGAAAGACCCATCTTGCAACTTTTTGAAATAAACACAATGATCATATTGACTTCTTAAATAGTGTTGACCTCTCATGAATTAGTCAAACTTCAAATACCACTATCTTAGAGATTGCTTCAATCCATACAAAGACTTCTTCAATTTACAAACCCATTTCTCTTTTTCAGTTACCTGATACCCATCAGCTGAGACATGTAAATTTCTTCATCAAGATTTCCATTTAAGAAAGCCGTCTTAACATCAAGCTGCACTAGTTCAAGATCAAATTGTGCAACAAAGGCTAACATAATACGAATAGATGAATGCTTCACAACAGGAGAAAATACTTCATTATAATCAATACCTTCCTTTTGTGCATATCTTTTTGCTACCATTCGTGCTTTGAATCTCACATTGTCTTCTCTTGGACAACCTTCTTTTTTAGTATACACCCACTTGCAGCCAATAACTCTCCTGCTGGGAGGCAATTGAACTAACTCCCAAGTATTGTTCTTCACAGGAGAATTCATTTCTTCATCCGTAGCCTTAACCCACTATGTATTTTCAGAGCTATTCATGGCTTCCTTCAACTTTCTAGGATTTCTGCATTAATAATAGGAAGAGCATAAGCAACATAATCACTATATCTTGTTGGTCTTTTTGTGTTTCTCTTTAGTCTGCTTACAACAATAGACTCATTAATTGGTGGCTCTGGTGCATGATCCTCATTTTCTTCTGGGCTTTCATTAACTTCAGGTTCAGTGTGGACATGCATATGAGTACTGGAAGCAATCCTGTCAAACTCCACCTGCTGAACATTTGGGTCAGACTCCTGAATTGTATCACCATAGTTCTTTGTATTTCTACAACTCAACATACTAGCTTCATCAAAAGTAACGTCTCTGCTGAATACAAGTTTTTTCAATGCTAGACACCATAACCTATAACCTTTAACACCACTCTTGAAGCCTATGAATATAGCCTTCTTGGCTCTTGGATTAAGTTTTCTTTCAGTTACACGAAAATAAACTGGACAACCAAATATATGCAAAAAATCATAATCGGAAGCTGGCTTGCCAGTCCATTTTTTAATAGCTGTCTTACCCTCGATTGCAGCTGAAGGTAGACAGTTGAAGATGTGACAAGCATATGTAATTGCTTATGCCCAAAATGTCTTACTTAAACTAGATTGTGACAACATACATCTTACTTTTTCAAGTAGGGTTCTGTTCAATCTTTTAACAACTCCATTTTGTTGTGGAGTTCCTCGAACAGTAAAATGCCTTACTATTCCTTCATCTCTTCAAAGCTTGAAAAATGGGTCAGAAGTGTATTCACCACCATTGTCTGACCTCAGAGTCTTAATTTTCTTACCAGTTTGGGTTCCAACCATTTTCTTCAAATTTAAGAAAATATTCAACACCTCATCTTTATGCTTCATTTTATACACCCATGATATTCTAGAATAATCATCAACAAAAGTTACAAACCAATGCTTACCACTCATTGAAGCTGTCTTGGTAGAACGCCAAACATCTGAATGCGCATAATCAAGAATTCCTCTGTTTTGACATACAACAGTGCCAAATCTGACTTTGGTTTGTTTGCCTAAAACACAATGCTTGCAGAAATCGAGTTTACAAGTTTTGGCTCCTTTAAGCAGACCCTGTTTAACAATCCCTTGTAGAGCTTTTTCACCAACATGTCCAAGTCTCATGTGCCATAACCTAGTTTTATCATATTTTCTACTTTTAGAAATGGCAGTTGTTCCGCCTACAATTGTTTTCCCCTGCAAAACATACAAATTCTGCTTTCGGGGTTCCCCTCATCATCACCAAAGCTCCATTAGTAACTGTCAAAGTACCATTTGTCATACAAATAGAAAACCCATTAGCTTCCAAAGCACCCAAAGAAATTTTATTCTTCTTCAAATCAGGAACATACCAAACATTGGATAATTCTCTAACTATGCCATCATGGAGTTTCAATTTAATTGTTCCAACTCCCTTTTTATCACATGCATAGTCATTACCCAACAAAAGAGTTCCATGATTTACAGTTTCTAAATTGGTGAACCAATCTTTATTTGGACACATATGATGAGAACAACCATAATCCAAAATTCTAACATCAGAATCACATGCAAGAGCAGCAACCAAAGCATAGTCAGACTCATCATCACTCAATGCAACATTAGTGTTAGTGTTTCTGTTCTTACTATGCAACTTAAGACAATCCTTTTTCCAATGACCTTTGTTATGACAAAATGCACATTCATCTCTCTCTAGACCTTTTCTATTTTGGGAATTACCTCTTGGTCTTGATTGAGATCTTCTTTTGTCACTGAATCTTCGTCTTTCAGATGATCTGCCTCTGACAACTAAAGCATTTGATGTTGGATTTTGGGCTTTTTTATCTTTGTGTCTGACTTCATGATTCATTAAAGCATTTGACACCTCGTCAAATATAATTGTACCTTTACCATAAATTAGAGCAGTGGCTAAATGATCATATGAGTTAGGCAATGAATTTAACAATATCAAGGCTTTATCTTCAACCTTGACATCTTCATCTAAATTTAACAAATCAGCTATTAATTTGTTAAATGCATCAAGGTGTGTTATCATTCTCGTACCTTCTTTATATTGGAAACGATATAATTGTTTCTTCAAATGTAGACGATTTTTTGTACTCTTTGTCATGCACTTATCTTCCAATTTTTTCCATAAAGACTTAGTTGATGTTTCTCGCATTACAAAATACTTCTGGGGCTTCGCAAGACACAAATGAATTGTCAAGCATGCCCATCGATTTAACTTCAGCCATCATAGTCTCTGGTTTGTCTCCTAAAGTTATGTCTAGACCTTGTTGAGCCAATACATCTCTGACCTCACACTGCCACATACCAAAATTATTTGTTCCATCAAATTTTTATACTTCGAACTTTGCATTATGAACCGTCGTTCTAGCAACATGTGAAGCTTGTGACTTCGGCAAAGGATGCATGCTTTCCGATCTCGATTCTTCACCCATCTTCGTCAGCCAAATTAGTACAAGCTTTAATACAAATTATAGTACTAATGCTCTAATACCAATTGTTGTGCTTAGAGCACCAAATGGAACAAATAAAATGAAAGAAATAACTCTTAATTTATGAACTGATTGAGGTAACAAATGTACAAAGAGAATCTCATGAATTGGCTCACACAATTCCACGTGAGCTCCTTTTATTACAAAACAAATGGTTTTCCTTCTAATACATAAAGCCATAAACAAGTTTGTGATGGAGAGAAAACAAGGATAACCTATACAAGTAGTAATTGACCAAGATTTGTATCGAGCCACATGTCAACACTAACCCCACCGTTTGAAAACCATATGAAAATCCTTTTTATATAAGCATGTAGAAAAACAATTACTGTATATATAATAATAATAATAATAATAATAATAATAAGCTCCGATAACAAAGTTCTTAAGAAGTCGCTGGGCCTTCGCATGGATGCGGACCACGAGCTGGAGCTGGGGCAAGGAAACGATGGGCCTTGCATGAGGCATGGGCTGCGCATTCTAGCGCTGGAGCGAGCGGGCTAGGTGTGACGTGGGCCTCTGTGCTGGACCTGGGGCTGGGTTGTGCGCTACCTGGGTTTTGAGGATGTGGCAGACTGGGCTACCCTCTATCAGCTTAGGCTGGTCCAAGCAGCTCAAATTTTTTTTTTTTTTTTTTTGCACGTCTTGTACTCTTCCAATCAATTTTTTTTAAAATTTTGTTTTTTTATGATTATATATATATATATATATATTAATAGGTACTTTGGAAGAAAGTGAAGAACGTAGACGTGCTATACCGCTTGGGTTTGATCCATCTCTCTGACTTGGTGATAACTCGCTCAAGCGCTTAGGCTTTACGTAAGTGAAGACGAGTGAAGAACGTAGACGTCCTATACCGCTTGGGTTTGATCCATCTCTCCGACTTAGTGATAACCCGCTCGAGCCCTTAGGCTTTACGTAAGTGAAGACAAGTGAAGAACGTAGACGTCCTATACCGCTTGGGTTTGATCCATCTCTCCGACTTGGTGATAATCCGCTCAAGCGCTTAGGCTTTACGTAAATGAAGACGAGTGAAGAATGTAGACGTCCTATACCGCTTGGGTTTGATCCATCTCTCCGACTTGGTGATAACCCGCTTAGGCTGTACGTAAGTGAAGACGAGTGAAAAACGTAGGCGTCCTATATCGCTCGGGTTTCATCCATCTCTCCAACTTGGTGATAGCCCGCTCAAGCACTTAGGCTTTACTAAGTGAAGACGAGTGAAGAACGTAGGTGTTGAACGGAAAATTTTCACAAAAGCAATTAGCCAAGAGTTTGACTTGGGTTAGAATTGAATTTGTTTTGTCCCTGCAATCTTATCAAGAAAGACATTTAAAAATAAAATAGATGTATTTCAGTGGTTTTGAAACACCAAGAGATAAGTATCTCGGTTGAGAAGTGGTCATCAGCTTGAATTCAAACTCATCATAAGATAGCCTCTATAAGAGGCATGACACGAGGGGAGGAAGAGGAGAAGAAAGAAGGGGGGGAGCGGCAGGACAGAAAAAGATCAAAAAAGAGAACAGTCGTAGGAAGAAAAACTTAGCAAGCAGACTTGAGAAAGAAAAGAGCCATTTCAAGGTACAATTTTAGTTTCATAGCACAATTTTCTGATTTTTTTTGCTCAAGATTTCAGGTTCTGTTCAACTCAAGGGTTCCTGCCCATGATGATTTCTATCATCATAAAAAGGGTCAGTAATCTCTCTAAGGGAAGGCTTCGCTCAAAGACTTCCAAGGATCAAATACCTCTAGGACATCCAGCTATGGATTGACAGCCAAGATGATTGTAATCATCATGAGGTCAAGTCCTGATATGCTCCAAGGTGCAGCTCCGCTCAGACGCTTCCAGGATGTGCTCAACATCCAATTCACAAGCACTCCGTAAGGATGGCTTATCATGATGGGCTAACCATCACAAAACCAAATCTGGTGGCTTTGCAAGGAAAGCACGAACTGAGGTTTGTCTTTGACGTGGGTTGTGCCGCAGGGAGATAGCAGACAGAGAAAAGGAAAAAAAATTAACGAAGGCATTCGTTCAAATACCCAGTCATGGTACCGACTGCTTTTTGTCCTCCAATGACAACAAGACAAGTTAATTGTCTTTTAAATGAAAGCTGCATACATATCTGCAGTAGAAAAAAATTATATCTGCTGTTTGCACATCAACAGAAAAAGCCTGCGAAGGTGAGCCCACCACGTGAAAGCTAAAGAAAAAAATCAGCCATGCTGAAAAAGCAAAACAAAATGAAGAGTAAGTGTGGTGGTGAACCCACCACTTGCGAATTCAAAGGAAGAGGACTTCTTCCTCTTTGACTCGAAGCAGAGTAAGAAAAAAAGAAGTCTTGGACTTCACGGACTTGCATGTCCAAATTGAATCCAAGATTCTGAAAAAGGGATGGGTTGCAACTCTACATGCAGCAAAACAAGGAATTTGAATTATGAGTCCAAATTCTATTGCATGAAGCTTATGATAAAAAAAAACAATTGTGTTGCTGTGGGGCTGGCGCTGTACAGCACGTTTCACAAGACCAATTCAAGATGGCTGGGTCTCTCTACGATGCCTTGAAGCATCCAAATGGCAAGCAAGATTGTCATGATGATTGCAATCATCATGTGGCTTTGCTGCTCAAATGCTCCCATCCCAGGATGCCTTTAGCAATACATGGCAACAACAAAAAAGGAAAACAATTCAAAGTTGGGTTACCACGTGAAATCCTCTTCTCTTTGATGGTGCAACAGGTGGCTTGAGCAAAGCTATGTGCTGGTCTGGAGAAGCAAACGAAGAATAATATTAAGACTTTCGTTTTGTTGCTGTTTGCTGGTGCACATATGTTTTCTTTTTTTATAAGGAAAACACATATGGCCCAATCCTATGTGGACAAGAAGTTTACTTCACTGGATGATCCAACGGTTCCAAATCAACAAGGAGCTTAATCCATACTTCACTTGGAGAAGGATTTTTATCCTTTGGGTGTCTTAATCAAATTGAAAGACACTTATTAATGGCATCAATACGTCAGGGGTCCAGCTGGAGCAAAGCAAGGCCTTTGGTTTACTACGTTTTGCTGAATGTAAACAGAAGAAAAGAAAGAATAAAAGCCTGTGGAGGTGAACCCACCTCGTGAAAATAAGAAGAAAGTGGTTTTATTCCCTTTTGTCCCAACGTCACCAGCACAAAAATGAGACTTAAGATGAAAGCAAGCAAACAAAATAGTCAAAGGTCACAAAGGACCTCAGTTTGCAAGTTGAAAGACCATGTGGGTTGTCGCTTTGGGTTTAGAAAACGTGATCAAGAAAGCTAAAGACTTGTAAAGGTTCAGCCCATTACCAAATCGTGACAGCAATAAGCCCAATACGAAATTGCAAGATTTGATGGCCCAAGACATAATGGTCTCATACTCACGAGGCACGTCTCACATCTCAAGATCAGTCAGTCTCAAGCCGACATCCCAAGACTTGACGGTCTCAAATACAACGGGCTTGGCCATTAAAAATTCCAATTGGTGAACAGTTGGTGCAAAGTCTCAAGTCCGCAAATTATGGAATAATGGGCTTAAATTCTAAAACGCTCATTAATTCTTAAATCAACAAATTGAAGCCCAAGTGGTACAAAACCAAATCAAAAGGCCTAAGTGGTACAAAACCACGCAATTTAAATCAAATTTCCCTCCGCAATGAGTCATTTACTCATTACAGCCTTGGAACTATGTCGGTTTGATCCCGTCAAGGGTACGTAGGCAGTCTAACATCCCAATAGACGCAACCGCAATCAAATTTAAATATCTGGTTTATCTTAACCAAATTTGGCCAAAAAAAAAAAAAACTTTCCCAAACGCAATTGTCAATGTTTAGGAAAAATTAATGGGATAATTAAAATTACTCATTATTTTTCTTGGACATTGACAACAACGAAAGTGGTACAAAACCATCCAATTTTCCATGGGTCATCTACCCATGAAAACTCTAATGAGATTAAATCCAAGTCTCTCAAACAGAAATTCTCAATTAGTGGGCCACACTTACCCGTTGATTTCCAAATTTCGAACTACGTTGGTTTGATCCCTTTAAAAGGGTACGTAGGCAATCTAGAGATTCAATCTAGATGCAACCATCCCAAATGCAATCCCATATCGAATCCCTGGTTTATTCAGCTAAATTCACTCAAACACTTCTCAATACAATTCAAATCAAATTTCCCTCGCAATGGGTCATTTATTCATTGCGATTCTTTGAACTACGAGTGGCTTGATTCCCGCAAGGGATACGTAGGCATCCTGAGGTTGGACTTGGGAGCAGTTGCAAAATCAAACACACACGTTCTGTTTCTTTATGATGGAATCAAAGGGTGTTCCCTTGAAGCAAGGGATTGTAATTAAGAGACTTGCGTCTCGAATGGGTCGAACCTAAAATAATAAAACCCCGTTATTTAATTAGTGGTGGTGAAATTATATTAGGAGGATCACATTTTCCTTCAACAGTAGGCATCCTATACCGCTTGGGTTTGATCCATCTCTCCGACTTGGTGACAACCCGCTCAAGCGCTTAGACTTTAAGTAGAAGATTGCTTGTTGTGGCATTCCATCTTTATCCGAATCTTCAAACTTGTACAAGTAAGCGTTTCCCCTTGGTTGTTCTAGTTTCTTCTTCTTCTTCTTCTTCTTTTATTTATTTATTTATTTATTTATTTTTTTCAAGTATGGAGTCATCAGCCCGATACTAAATATTGTTTCATGTCATTCATCTTATAAAGATGGCCTTCTTCAAGTGTTTCAAGAAAGGCATCGTCACTATTCTTGTGACAACCGGAACGAAGGTACTACATTGCTTGTAGGTGCGCCTCTCTTAGCTTCTGAGGTATCTGAGGTGGACAATTCTCTTCATATCCGGTCTTGGTCTCAAGAGGTGTTTTGTCAACTGAGTAGCTTCAAAAAATCCAAATCTACGAGTAGGGACCTTCACTCCACTGTTTTACAATTAAAGTCCTCGCATCATGCAGAAATCGATTCATTAAGGGCGTACGAACTTCTTAGCGATTGAATCCATAATAGAGCAGTGAATTGTTGTTATGTTCTCCCGACAGCCGGTGAATCTACATTTACCGAGTATTATTGGGAATGGCTTGAAGATGTGTTGAGTACAAATACCCAAGTTCTTAAGAGCGCCCCGTCTGTATAATGCAGTGTTTGCCTCGTTATTTAGCTATGATCGACAGGCTCCAATCATCCGAGCCTTTTGTGAGTACTAGTGTCTTGCGACAAATACTCTTCATATGTTGCAAAGAGAAATATCTATTTCCCTTTGGGATCTTCACGAAATCGGCGGTCTCCCCATTACAGGTCAATTTTATGATGAGGTCATTCCAACCATCGAGAGTCTCAACAGTAAGGACCATAAAGGCGTGTCTTATATCCTCCACATTTGTCGCTACTTGTTCTTAGCATACCACAAAATTTTATGGGACCCTAAAAGAAAATATGGAGTGAGAATGACTGCTTGGATGAAGACCTGGTATCGAGGGCCATTGAAGTAGAAAAAGCCTTCGAGGAAAACCATACGGAACAAGTCACAAAAGCCAAAGGAAGACTTTGATCCGTTTAGTACCATTTTAGTGGCACTGAAACACACTGAGGAAGAGGAACGGGTTTTTGAAGATTTGGGTATAACTGATGAAGATATGGAAAGATCATACTTGGCTGCTTTCCTTACTTGCTGGTTATGCAAATTTGTATTTCCCAAAGACAACGTCACTTTTATCAGACCAGGTTTTTTCAAAGTTGCCAGTCGAATGGCGCACGGTGTATCATTTGGCCTAGCAATTCCAATATTGGCTAGCATTTACAAATGGTTGAACGATATTTCTAGCGCAGATGATCCAGGAAATTGCACAACTGTTCTTCCTTTCCATTATGTGTATGTGTGGCTGGGCGAATATTTCGACACACACTTTGCATCGTCTTCCGAGAAGTCTATTCCCATGACAAGGTTCTCAGGAAGACTTTCGGCAAAATTTTTTGAAGATTCAACAACTCGAGCTTT
>NC_047657.1:7673627-7691686 GCF_902201215.1 Prunus dulcis
AGCTTTTACTCTATTTAAAAATTTATTGTTTAGCTTTTTCTTTTTATGTTCATTCCTATAACTCCACTGATTATAAAATTCATTAGAAGGTAATTTTTCTTTTCTGAACAGAGACATTTTACTTTGTATCATTTCAAAAAAGGTTGCCAAACTGGGGGGGTACGTAAAAGATATTCTTTCTTTTCCATCACTTTGACATGTATAAAAAAAATATTGTGACATTTCATTTCTTACATAATTTTCAAATCGATTGTTTTTTATATACCGCAATGGGCGATTCCACCGTTTATAATTGAAAAGAATAGTCACAATAGGTTTTTCAAACCAGAAGAGATCGCTTTTTTTAAATATTTCTAACTTTGAATTTTCTTGTTCTCTACACATTTGCCCTTTCTTAAGGCATTTCTTTAGACAAAGACCCTGTTTTTTCCTCTTTTCGGATGGGAAATATTTCTTAGAACATGGAGTGTGAATCAAACCCATGTTTGAATTGAAATTGAGATACTGATGCAAGTTCTTCCCTTCTGAATCAGACAGATTCATATCTGAAAGAGGTTGACAATAAGTTCTTTCAAAATTTACTATTTGTCCCTCTGTTAGAAGTGTTCCAGAAATGTCTGCGATCGAGTAAATAGCTCTACGAACGAATGGATCGGATCGAATTGGAAAATGGAAAGATTTGTACAAGTTATACCTTTCGTCACCATTTTGTGGAAAATCGTTAGGTATGAATATGTTAGACACCTATGGTGATATTGTTCCTCCATTGATCAAGAATTTAGATTTGTGGGAAGTCTCATGACCATCCAATAAGAAGGGTTACGGCCGACTCTTAAACCATCCTCCGCTACGATCTTGTAAGTGTCATTTGTGTGTACATTTTGTACTACGTAGGGCCCATCCCATTTTGAAGTAAACTTGCTTCCGGTTTTGTGCGTTGTGATAATAGGTCTATGTAATGCGAGGACGATCTCCTACCTGAAAAGATCTAGGGCGGACTTTCTTATTAAAAGCATTCGAAAGCCGAGCTTGATGACACTCTAAGCGTTGTTGCGCTTCGAGTCTCTTTTGATCTAGTGCTTCTAATTCTTGGACATGCAACTTTGCATTCTCTTCATTAGTCAATCCCTCTTGTACGGCCATCCTTAATGACGGGATTTGACTTTCTAGAGACAAGACTGCTTCCACGCCATATACAAGCGAGTACGGTGTAGGCGGAGTAGGCGTCCGGTATGTCGTCCGATAAGCCCATAATGCTTCGCCTATCCTTTCGTGCCAATCTTTCTTGGTTCTCCCGACAACTTTTTTCAGCAGGTTGTAAAGAGTTCTGTTAAACACTTCTGCAAGATCGTTGGCTGGAGCATTGTACATTGAAGAGTTACGTTGCTTGAAACTGAAATCTTCACACAATTTATCCATTAACCGGTTCGAGAATGGCTTTCCATTATCTGTGATGATGTAACGTGGCACACCATACCGATGAATGATGTTTACTTTGATAAAGCTCACTACATTTTCTTTCTTCACTTCCTTTAGAGGTACAGCTTCTGCCCATTTTGAAAAGTAGTCTGTGGCTGCAAGGATGTAAGAATGACCGCCGGAAGATTTGGGTGCTATCATTCCACCACATCAAGACCCCATGCATCAAATGGACATGAAGTAATTGTGGGATGTAGCGGCTCTGGCGGCCTGTGTATAAAGTTAGCATGGAATTGACATGCCTGGCATTTCTTCACATAATCCATGCAATCCTTCACCATAGTCGGCCAATAGTAGCCCATCCTCTTTATTTAGGAATGTAGCTTTGGACCTGATTGATGAGCTCCACAAATAACTGAGTGAGCCTCCTCCATCGCTTTGGATGCGTCTTCTTCGGCCAAGCATCTTAGAAACACGCCTTCGAATGAATGATGGTAAAGAATTTCTTTGTATAAAATGAATTAAGGTGCCCGACGTCGTACCTCTGATCGATGTCTCGAATCATCTGGCAGTTTTCCATGCTTAAGATAATTAATTAAAGATTGTCCCCAATCGTCAACGTCAATGGACAATACTGAGATAACGTTGACTCCTTCTTGCGATGCCCAAAGTGCTAATGGAACGACCTAACGTTGGCAAACTGGAAGATTCACCGCTACATCTTTTGTCAACGCCAACGTAGCGGCAAGGTTGGCTAAGGCATATGCCATATGGTTATCTTTTCTTGGCACATGTTCTAGCGTCACGAAGTCAAATTTTTCAAGTAACTGCATGGCCATTTGGTGGTATAGAATCAGATCATCCTTCCTAACCTCGTAATGGGTCAATAGCTGGTTGATCACTAACATGGAGTCACCGTACACTTCTAAGCTTGATATCTTCATCTCCACAGCAATTTGTAAGCCCATGATCAAAACTTGGTATTCTACAACGTTGTTTGAGCAAAGTTCACTTAAACATAATGAATAGGGTGATATGAAGACAACGCCAGCCCCTGCCCCATCTTTACGAGCCGATCCGTCAAAGAACATCATCCAAGCAAGAGAAATGTCAGCGAAGAAGACTTGTTCGTCGAGTAAGTCATCTGAAATTTCCCAGTCTGCGGGAATTGGATGATTGGCTAGGAACTCTGCAACAGCTTGACCCTTAACCGCCTTTGCTAGAGTGTAGATGATTTCATATTGATTAAGAATTAAAGCCCACTTGGCTAAACGCCACTTTAAGACTAGTTTTGTCATAACGTACCTCACTGGGTCAGCTCGTGCAATTAGATGAATCGTGAAGTGCCTAAACTTTTGAATAGCAAAAACAAGTGCAAGACATGTCTTTTTTATAGGCGTGTAGTTTAGTTCGGGACCAGTAAGAGTTCGGCTTAGATAGTAGAGTGCTTGCTCTTTATGTGACTCATTCTCTTGCGCCAACAGGGCTCCAATTGATCTCTCTTTAGCCGCAATGTACAATATGAGTTGTCTGCCGGGAATAGGAGCTCCTAACAGTGGTGAACTTAATAAATACTTCTTTATGCTCTCAAAGGCATTGTGACAAGCCTCATCCCAAACGAATGGGACATCCTTTTTCATAAGACGACTGAATGGTTGACACCGCGCTGCTAAGTTTGAGATGAATTTCCGAATAAAAGTGAGACGTCCTTGTAAACTTTTCAACTCGGATAAATTTCTTGGCTCGGGTATATCTCAGATGGCTTTAATCTTAGACTGATCTACTTCGATGCTTCCATGCTTAACAATGAAACCAAGAAATTTACCTAACGTGACGCCGAAAGCACACTTCAAAGGGTTTATCTTGAGTTGATATTTCTGCAATCTGTTGAACATCATTCTCAAGTCTTTCAAGTGATCTTCTATTCTTTGTGACTTAATCACCAAGTCATCAATGTAGCACTCGACATTCTTGTGAAGCATGTCGCCAAAGATCTTTTGCATTGCATGTTGATAGGTCGCACCTGCATTCTTAATGCCAAATGGCATCACCTTGTAATAGTAAATGCCTTTCGGAGTACGGAAAACTGCGAGTTCTTCATCCTCTGGCGCCATTCTTATTTGATTGTATCCAGATGAACCATCCATGAAAGATAAGGCTTCATGACCTGTGGTTGCATCGACCATGAGCTCAATTATGGGCAATGGAAAGTCAAATTTCGAGCAAGCCTCGTTTTAGTCTCGGAAGTCAACATAAATATGAATTTTTCTAGTGATCTTCTTCTTCACTGGGACAATGTTACTATCTAAGTTGGGTATTTCACCTCCATAATAAATTCGGCGGCGATCAACTTGTCGACTTCGGCTTCGATTTGACTTAGAAGCTCCGGGAGGAAGCGACGTTGAGTTTGTTTGATTGGACGCGTTCCATGCTTGACTGCAAGGTGATGGACAACAACTTTTGGATCGAAACCTGACATCTCCTTATATGTCCAAGCAAAGACATCTTTATACTCAAGTAACAGTTGATGATATAATTCCTCTTCGCTAGGATTCAAAAGGGCACTAACGAAGATAGGTCTTGGGTCTTCATTTGTGCCCAAGTTTATTTTAATTCATCTACAGTTGCTTGCCCCCCATCTTCTAGTATGGCAGGGGCATCATGAACCTCATCTTTGAAAGGTTCCTTTTGATTGAGCACTTTAATTGTAACGTGATTAACAGGTAGGACCTCTGCTTCTTCATCGTCACTTTTGTTTTGAGTTGGTCACCTGAAGTTACGTCTAATATTGAGTGACGTTTCATATGAGACGAGATTAGGCTTCAAATTTCATTATCTTCGGCTAAATCAACATGAATTCTACTTTTCAACTCTTGCTGGTTTTTCTCTTCAGAAGGCTTGCTTGGCACTCCGAGTCTTTCTAGCGCCAATCTATGTGGAGCTGATCAAATTCCCCTTTGACACTTATATCCATATATCCTTTTGAACACAGAGGGTCGTGATGTTAATTCTTTGATGCGGCTAAAATCTGAGGTCCGTTGGGTAGGCTTGGCTAAACGGTTAAATGCTGAGGCTCTCTTAATAGCCTTTGGTTCTTCTTCCTCCTCAACCAATTCGATACTAATGTGTTGAGCATCTGCCTTCTTTTCTTTTCTTCTAGCAGAGATCTTAATAGGTGCGACATGAGTAATGTAACACCCCGACTCTAAATTAAATTCCTGAATTAAATTACTTAAGTTAAATTAATTTTGAAATTATGAATTTACCCTTGGGGTAGGGGTATTTTGGTTATTTTCTTACCCAGAAAAAGTTTGGAGCAACAACTAGTATTTTTAGTTAGATCGTATTGAGATGAGTCCGTAGATACGTAGTGGGCCCGATTCGGAGTTGTAATGAAGAAATTACGATTATGCCATTGAGCTTGTTTTGCTCTACCTTCGAATTCCAATTTGGTTGACGTTCGAACCTCGAATGAATCTCACATATTAGGAGGTATCCAGGTTCGACATGTTTGGACCGTTGGATCGACTCCATTCCAATATATGTTTGGACCGTGATTGTGGAAATTGATGAGTATAGAATGTCAGTTTGGAGTGCTATAAGCACTACCCCATGTAACTCCCCGGATTTGGAACTTAGATACGGAAACTTGAGATACCTGGAATTGTCGGAACTCGGGGCATCCTTGAAGGGATGTTGCTGTAGACCCTTGATTGGGTAGTCTGCGCACGTAGGACTGGTCACAGACGTACGAGCTTTGAGGGTCTCGACTGTACGTGCTGGCTGAGAGTTGGTCCCCCAGTTAGATGGCTCATTCCCTAGCCACATGGTGAATTGAGGAATTTGGTTACTAGGACTCTACCATGTGGACTAGTCAAACAATCCCCCGGTTGGATTGTTTCCCCGGTACAACTAGGTGGGGTTATATTATATTATATTATATTATATTATATATATATCTTATATTATATATATGTGTATAACTTCTCCTTCATTCTTGTTTCTCGGTGAGGATACTTCCTCGCCGGTCGTGCCAATGGGTATGCTTTTGAGAGTTTAGTTGTGGGATTTATAAGTTTTGGATGGTGGGTTTGTAAAGCTTTTTTTATGGATTTCGGACTTGGTATCTAGTTCTGATTTGATTATATATATATATATATATATATATATATATATACTTGATTATGATGTTTTGGGATGCATTTGGATTTTCTTGCATGGTTTTCTAGTGGCGGAGTTATATTATGTTGGTTTACACTGAATGAACTTTATTTTTCTCCACTCACAATTTTCTGTTTTGCGCCCCCCAGTCAATAGTTGACTAAGCTCCGCAGCCGAGCCAGATCGTGTGCTTACGAGTCTTGAGCCTTCGTAGGAACTCTTTCTTCATTTTATTCCAGTTGAACTTTGTTATGTTGAAATTGAAATTCTTATACATGCTCTGTTATCGCCCCTGTTAGGGTTTGATTTGTGAGGCCAGAGGCCTTTGTTGTAAACTGTTTATTCGCTTTAAAGCATGCTGTTGGTTGGGATGTTAAACTGTCAATTTTGAGCAGGTTGAAAATTTGGGAATTATTCAATTTACAGGGGAGACTGCCAAATTTTTTAGTAGAAAGTCTCAGTCTTTAGTAAGTGGGCCTGGCATCGGGGTGATGTCGGAAAATGACGGGGTCCGTCCTGGTTTCTGAGGAGTCCGGGGCGGGTCCTGTCAAGTAAAATCAAGGCCTGCTCTAGCTGAGTCGATTGTGTAACCTTGCTCCTTCAACTTCTTTTGGATTTTTCTAAGGCCATATGTCCTTTCTCCAGTGACATTTGGATTAAGCTCCCCCGGCGAAGGAGATAAGCCGAAGTCATAACCTGCATTTGACATGAACTTATAAGCATTAGGATCAAAACCTTATTTAGTTCTTTTGACTGGAAGAGATTCTTGTCTTGTTGCGTCTTGTGACGGTCTGACGAACCCTGGTACTGAAGATTTCGAAACGTCTGAATTGCACTTGGGCAAAGGCATGGTTGTTGTCTCTTTCAAGAACTTCATGTCACTTTCCTTTAACTTCCTTGGTTTTACTTCTTTTCCAAATGGGGATTGTCCTTCCTTTCGTCGGGATGATGAGACATAACAAAGAACAGGAATAGACACCTTCCGTGAATCTATCAGTGATGATCCTATGTGTCTAGCCAAAGTGCTTTTTGACTTCTTATCGCCATTCTCTTCAATGGAAAGGCACTTTGAATGCCCATCTCTTCTTGGTATGGCCTTGCCTGTCGAGTGAACCTCAACGAGAATAACTTCAGACACATGTCTTCATCCACGTCGGTGAAATAAGACTCGACTTCAGTAAATGGTTTGACGTCACCCAAGATTTTCTTCACTCCACCTCTGTAGAATTTGAAACACTGATGTAAAGTTGAAGGCACTATTCTATTTTCATGTACCCATGACCTTCCTAGGAGAAGATTATAGGAAGTCTTGGCATCAATCACGTGAAATAAGGGGTTTTACCTTAAATCACCTATCACGAGCTCAATTCTCTTTGCCTTCCCTGATTGAAGCCTTGAATCATCAGACGACTTTGAGACAATTCGTCCATGGTGATGCCTAACTTTATCATTTTGGACTTAGGCATGATGTTTACTGCCAAACCTCCATCTACGAGCATGCGACTAAGTTTTTGTTCTCGCACATACCCTGACACGAAAAGCGGACGGTTATGTGGTTTGGACCCTGACAAGAGATCTTTATAGGTGAATGTGATGGAAGCACATGTTGCACAACAAATAGCACGATCTTGAGACTCAAGCTCTAATTTTTTGGCCTCTCCTATTTTATTTGATTGAATATTGAGATCCATCAGCGCCTTTACCAATGCTATGCGTATTGCTTCAGGAAGTTCCACCGCCTCCTCAATATTGAAGTGCGATGGTGAATCCTTTGCCTGTGCTGAGACCTTTTGCTCTTTATGAGTTTTAGATCTTCCTTCCGAGACATCTTTGTTATCTATTTGATAGCAAGTTGTTATATGAACTGTCTCTGTTGGCCCTCTTACGAAGAACACTTTCGGGAAAGTATTCTCCTAGCATAATTAGAATTTATGGTCCTTGGGTTTGTGTTCCACTTCCTTGGTCAGAGTCTCTCTTCACCATTATTCTGGTTTTGTTTTTAGAGCGCTGGTGCGAGGTTCTCTTTCGCTGCTCTTTCTTTGATTGAGCATTTTGTCGTTGAGGAATGCGCTTCGTATGAGACTTCCGCCGAGTAACGAGCGTCCATCCTTCATCGTCATCGAAAGGTGAGTCACCCACAAAGCTATCACCACCTTAATTGTTCTGTTCACCTGCCACTTCTTTCGTACGCAGATCAGTCACCTGATATACCCTCTTTGTTGATTGAAACTCTGATCTTTTCGAAAATGTGGGCACGGGCACCGGATCAAAGGATCCAAACACAATTGTGGCAACGTTCGCATCTGCGATTTCGTCAACGTCCAACTCAATCCTTCCTTGCCTAATAAAGTTCATAATTAGCTCATTCAACACGAAGCACTTCTCTACTGGATGGCTGACAATTCAGTGGTATTTGCAAAACTTAGAATCGTTAACTCGGTTCATCTCCTCAGGCTGCTTACATTTTGGCAATTCAATCATGAAATTGGTACTTAGGTGACGAGGGGTAAACTTAAAAGATATTTAACCAAGAACGCAACAAACTTCACACACTCTAGACCTTGACCAAACACTCTTATGACTAGTCAACTGTCAGATATGAATTATAGCAAAACAATAACATACACAGAGCATACCAAGATGTACCTGTAAGCCTAGAGAATTATCAGTGACAACCTAGGCACTCAGAAGGACCCGTCAATCTAGGCATCCCTTGTGCTAGCAACAACTATGGTGAAAGTGTGTGAAGATAGCATAATCAAGTAAACACCAAACAGCAGATAATGATGACTAGTCAACTACAATGATACAAATCCAGAATTCATACGATGACTAGTCAACCACCAAGAACACAAAAAATCATACGATAACTAGTCAACCACTAAGAACACAAACCCACAATTCATACGATGACTAGTCAACCACCAAGAACACAAACCCAGAAAAATTACAGAGATGCAATTAGAAATTGTTCACCCAGAAACCCACCATTGAGAAAAACTGGGGGTCATCAACTGACTAGGCAGTCCACTAAGTAGAAAAATATTCTTACAAAGGAACATAAGCAAGCTCAAGAAAAACCTAGATCTATTTAGGAAGATGAGCTATAGCTCCATTGTGCAATTTTCTTATCCAACTTAGTAAAGCTTGAAGCTCTGTTCTTCATGGCAGTGGCAGCTCCTTCTCCAGCTCATTCATCACATGGCACCAACTTGCAAGCTTTATCTCAGACAGAAACCAAAATTTGGATTCAAAGGAGAATGACCAATTTCTTCAAGAAACCATACTCTTGAAGAAATCAATCTTGAATCTGACCTAGATATATATGAGAAAGTGTTTGATCTAGCAAGATAAGGCTTTCATATTTCAGATGTAGTTTTCAAAAAGAAACATTTTAGAAAACTCAAAGATGAAAAATATGAAAGTTACACTTGAGGAAGAAGAGAAAGTTTACAGAGAAACTTTCCAAAACTTGCCTACAAAAGGGACAGCTGCCAAATGAGGAATCCTTTGGCCTTTACACCCGTAGGTCAAAATCGACACATGACAGCAAAGAGAGGGAGGAGAATTGGACAAAATAGTTGGTTATCCAGCTGGAAATCCTACAGAGCAAGGATGACTAGTCATATGAGAAACAGATGACTAGTCATCAATTTATGAAATCAATTTTAATGCAATGTGATGCAATGCACAATTTACCTTTGTCAATTTGCTTGAACCTTCATAGGATAGTTGTTAGTTAAGAACACCTAGAGAAGCTATTCTTAATCTAAACTTGAGCTTGATAAAAACAATAAAAATCCTATTACAAAATTGTCAAGGGAAGCCAAAAGAAATAACTCAAAATGCATACATTAACAATCTCCCCCTTTTTGGCTTTCCTTGACAACACACTCTCTAAATACACTCAACCCAAAACCAAACCTATGGAGATGATGAAATGAAGTACCTGCAAAACAACAACCAAACTCCCAGGCACAAGACAAGCATATTATATCACAGAAATTTGAAGCAATATGCAATATATGCAATATGGGGTTGAAAGTGTTCTCCCCCTTGTTGATAAGGAAAGAGCAAAAAGGCAAATATAGAGAAACAGTAATCAAGTGAATTAAACACAAGTCACATAATCAGATTTGAACAATATGCACATGACACGGTTTGATTACAAAGTACAAAGCAAAACAGCATTTGCTCAAAACAATACAAGAAAACTCCTCCTATCAAGTTGCACAGACTACCCAAGCAAAAAGATCTGCATAATGAGATTACAAAAATATACCACCCAACCTGTCCAAAAATACTCCCCCTGAGTATCATATAACATAAAGGAATTAACCTTTCATGTACTAATCCAGCAAACTGTCCATAAATAGCCAACAAACACAAAAGTGCATCATACTAAAAAGAATAAGAAATGGAGCACAAGTTGCAAGGAATCATACCTAAAGCAATTAAAATCAAGTGGCTGAATTTAATTTCAATGTGTACACATTACACATAAAGAAACTCCCCTAAAAAGATAGAGTTTAAGCAATATATTTATCAAAACAAGGGACAACCAATGAATTTTTCTTTACACACCATAGTGCAAAATCAAGATAGGGCACCAAGATTTCAAAATTTAAGGCATCAATCAATGTCAAATTTGAAGAAAGCACCATGCAAGATGAACCCTAAATTTTTGCTCAAAATTGAGGACATGTGAGAAAGAATACAAGAAATAAGTCTCTAGGTTGTCCAAAAAAACACAACATAGCTTCCAACAAGCACAAGGAGAAGAGAGTGGACAATGAAATGCACTAGTCACGCATGTCTAAATTTGAGGTGGCATCAAAAGACCAACAACCTCATAGACACAGCCAAGAACAAAGAGCAAATCAATAGAGATAAGGCTTAGGAAGGCAACATTGATGTATGAAAATGATAAAAACAACCAGCAAGAATGTTGCCAAAACACATGCATCTCAAAGAAACTCCCTCAACAAAATAAATTAGCCAACAATCCAAAACTCATATAGCACAACAAACTCGTAAGGATTTCAAGATTATATTAGGCTAAATCATTGAATGTGGGAACACAACTTATTAAGATAGGGTCATAGACCAAAGTGGCATCATCCAAACACGACCACACATAAACACAGTACCAGTGTTGAAACAGAAGGTGTAAATGAGACAAAGAGAAGACAAGTGAGCCTTTATGCTTTGTGTCATAACAAATGGTCATGGTTCTTAGAGAGTGAAAATTAATTTCACCAAAAGGCACAAGATCCCTATTAAGCAGATGACTAGTCAACCATAATTAGTGGGAGCATAAGTTGACTAGTCAACCAAGGCAATATCATAATAAGAAAAACTGGATGACTAGTCAACCACAATCAGCATGAACATATGTTGACTAGAGAACTCAAGCAATATCATAACAAGCAGTAATTTTAGTATCAACCCTGAAGAATACATAATTTTGGTTTTAAAAACACAAACATGAACTAGCAAATATATCAAGTGATCAAGGATGTATTAGCTACTATAGCCTAGTCAAAGTCTTCAAACACAGTAAGTAAGAGAGAGAGAAGATTACCACATGTGCAAACAAAATAATTGCAACTAACTCTGATAGATAGAATATGAATTAGATTTCATGGTCAGAGATAAGGCAAGATGGACAGAGGAGGTTCAGAGCCAAAAGAAAAACACAAGAGATGAAGAAATATCACTCTTGGAGAGACAAGTATATAATGAGCCTTCAAGACATACTCAAAGCATAGACTCAACCTATTTGATTTTCACCACTCAATCTGGCCATTTCTTGTGTTTGTTATTTGCACATCCCAAACTTAAGTGCTTGAGTGGCCCAATTTCGCGGCTCTTGCTCTAGATTCTTCAATCATATCACCTTATACCTTCCTAGAGTCGTGACTACATTGGTCACACTTCCCTTAATTTTTTTTTTTAAAAATTTATAAACAAATCGCCTAAGAGAGTGAGATAAGACAGGAGATTATAACAATGATTGTCCACAATGGATCACAACACTTGTCTCACCAAGAGGACGTAAAAACACCAAAACATTTCATCTAATGGCTCCAAACTAGAAGGAGGGAATTATGCACAAATCAGGCAAAGCATAAAATAATTCAAACTTCACACCATCAGAGATTAGAAGAAACAAATGTTTTTTATATTTGCACACCAAGTAAACAAAAATTTATGTTTGACTAGTCAACTGAAACGAAGATGACTAGTCAACAGTTCTGCAATGTGCTGAAGACACTACTACAATTTTAGCTTATACCGACAACCTAATACTGGCGAATGAGAGTTTAGCCAGTACTAGGAACCATTACTGGCCAAGTAAAGTTGTTTGCCACTACTAAATAATACTGGCAAAGTCTTTCGTAAGTACAAGTTTTACTGACGAGCGACAGCGCCAGCCCCTTTAAGGGCGGGAAGCCAAAATATTAAGCGCTCAAATTTGTAGACATCAGGAAGCCAAATTTTTTCACTGACGAGTTGGTTTGCCAATACTAGACTTAAATATAATTTTTTTTACTTAAACTTTCTCTTTACTTCCTTCAAATCGACTCTCTCTCTCTCTCATTGACCAAAACAGACCATATCTTCTCTCTCGTCTTTTTCTTTCGTTTTTGGGTTTTGCTCTCTGTCACTCACTTTCCCTTCCTCATTTTTTTTAATTGAAGAAGAAATTATTTTCTTCCTTAGAGCTATTGGAGTTAGAGGAATCATATGTGGTAGTTTGATTTTCGTATCAGTTGGTTCAGATTGACAGAGAGATTCAATTTGGGGGTTTTCTTTGCTCTTTTCAGTTGGGGTTGATTCCCTGTTCTGGTGAGATTTCTGTTCCTATTTCTTTTATTTTTTTCAAGTATTTGAGTATAGGCAATGACCCATGAATCCTTCTGATTAGTTATAAATTAGAATACAAAAATTTTAAGATGCAGACATGGACGATGTACCAGTTGTATAGATGAAAGTCTGATTATATCCTTTGATTTTTTAAAGCTCTTGTTTCAATCTTTTATTATTTGTTGATCAAGTCTGGGGCTTGTTTATTTGTTTTTGGGAGCTTTGTCTTCTGTTTTGTTTTATTTGGGTTGTGGTTCTGTTTTCTTTTTCTGTTGGGGTTCTGGTGGTTTGCCCTGGGGGATTTTTGTCCTCTTTCTTGTGTTTCTTTTCTTTCTTGTTCTTAAGAAAATTGTTTCTATTAGAAAAAAAGTATTGGGAGTATTTTGCTTTTATATATGTGTGAGTTGATATAGTTCGGTTAATATGCATACTTTGTTTGTTTGTTATAATGTGGTCTACTTGTTTGGTGTTATTTCTTCTTTTCTTCAGTTCAATGAATGTACAATTTCTTGTTTAATTTGGTTTTGCTTGTGAGTTGAAGTAGATGATGTTGAGGGTCCTCCAATTGAGAGACAATAGATTGTTTTGTATTGAAATGCTGAAGTAATAGTTTTTTTTATACCAATGATGTCTGATTAATTTGTTACCACTTTAGATGAGTAGTTCTGGAGATAGTTCACAAGAAGGGCTCAATGTTGACTTGGGGGTCTAGAGGGAGATGGTTCTGCAAGTGGTACTGGTATGTTGGTTTTTCCTTTTTTCTTTTGATAAACTGGTATGTTTAAATCATTATATAAATATATTGTATATGGGATATATGAGAAACTTATTACCTTTGTATTGAGCAGTTAAAATTAATTTTTCATGTAGGCAATGACGCAAAGCAAGGTCGAGGTCAAGGGATATGCAACTGGCGTCTAAATAACATGAGAAAAAGTATCAGACTCCAGGAAACTTGATGCGTGGGACACTCTCGTGTTTCTTATTCCTAAAATTATTGAATACTTAGTGCATGTATGTGAGTTTATTAGTTATATATTTTAGAGTTGATGTAAGACTACCTTATTGTGGATGCAGGGCACCATTGAATTTTGTCCTGAACAGCAGCCTTTGATTCATGTCTTCAAGGATGTATGTATAAATGAAGAATAATGAAAAATTGTGGAGAAGTTTCAAGAGTGATTTGAAGTAAGCTTATTATAAACCTATCGAAGGAAGTGAAAGACGGTGACAATGTGGGGATTCTCATGTAGACCCAAACCAGTGGCGGCTGTTGTTTGAACATTAGGAAAAAGATGAGACTGCAGTACGTATTATTACACAACAGTCAATATATATATATATATATATATAATCTGTGCAATGATTAAGTATGTTTTGCTTTTGCGAATAGTAGGAACAAGCTAAATGAAATGCTGAAAATTGGAGTAAACAAATGTTGAATCACACATCTGGCACAAAGTCTTATGCTCGAAGCAAGCACAATATGTAAGTTTATGATGCACTTGAATGTTGTTTCTTTTTTCTTGTTCATTGTTCTTTATGTTCTTTTATTTGTTCAAGTATATGAAAAACTGAAATGTAGAGGTCCAGAAGACTAATTGTACAATTCATCATTGTACATTTTATTGGTTTGGTTAATCTATAATGACCATAGAATTTGATGGAGAATGATGAACTAAATATGTATCTTTGTTTTTTGTTAGGCTGAAATGCAGGAAAACTTTAAGGGATTAGTTGAAGATGAATGTCCTGATAATTTAAAGGCACGAAGAAGAGCTTAGGTTGGGCAACTAAAGTTTTGGAACTCTACTGATGTAGGCAGACGTTTGTAATATTTGGCTATTGTAAATTGTAATCCACATTGGTACTTTATATTTTATAAGAATGGTTGTTGTATCTTGTATGGTTCAATCTTTCAGTATTGTACTTATAATTGTCATTACATTTTTAATATGAATTAAAAAAAAATTAGGAATGAAAAATGTGCAGATTATATTACAAAACAAAAGGCATTTGAAGGAAGTATATTTAATGGTGCATTAGCTCAAAAAAGAATTGAATTGACAAATAATCCTGGCATTTTTTATTTTGGTTAAGAAACAGTCCTGGTTTGGCCATTGGTATCGAAACAATAATCCTCACAAAAGCTTCTTTAATACTGGCCATTTGTTTTGTCAGTAATAAATTGAAGTCACTTTATGACTTGTGTCAGAGACAAACCTATACTGACGAATATGTTACAAAAGTTGGTCAGCATTAGTATTACTGACAGGAGTTTTACTGACAAGCCTTTTTTCCGTCGTTGCACTCGTCAGGGAGCCATTACTGACAAATTTTCTCCAGTAATGAGGTTTCTACTGACCATAGAGCGTTGTCGGTATAAGCTAAAATTGTAGTAGTGAGATAAGGAACAGACAAGCTAATCAATCAATTGAGCAAAGGCCAATGGACTGCCTAAGTGTGACATGTTTCTGAAATTCCAAGGCTTTGGTGAGTATATCTGCTAGCTGTTTCTCAGAGGGAACAAATTCCAAAGATAGAATTTTGTCTTCCACACGATCTCTAATAAAATGGTGCCTAATGTCTATATGCTTAGTCCTAGAGTGTTGAACATGATTTTTAGAAATATCTATGGCACTCTTGTTGTCACAATAGATTAGAAAGCATGATTGAGAAAGACGATAGTCTTCCAACATTTGTCTCATCCAAAGGAGTTGAGTGCAGCAACTCCCAGCTGCAACATACTCTGATTTAGCAGTAGATTAGGAGATAGAGTTCTGCTTTTTGCTATGACAAGCAAGGTTGTTGCCTACATAAAAGACCCCCCCGGAAGTGCTTTTCCTATCATCACTACAACCTGCCCAATCGGCATCACTATACCCAACAAGATTGACACAAGTGTCATAAGTATACCACAACCCAAACTCAAAAGTTCTACTAACATATTTTATGATTCTTTTGACAACAAACAAATGAGACTCTTTGGGATCACTTTGGAACCTAGCACAAAACTCCTACATTATAGGAAATGTCAGGTCTACTTGCAGTCAAGTAGAGAAGGCTTCCTATCTTGCTTCTATAGAGAGTTTTCAACAAGGACAGATGAGCTAAGATTCTGAGGTTGATTATGACAAGTTGACAGGTCAACTGGAACAGAATTGTCAATAGTTGACTGGTCAACCAATTTGCTAAAGGTCGACTAGTCAACCACTAGATCAAGACCTGGAGATTCTCCCTCAAGAATAGAAGATAAAGACCATCCTCATCTAATGCCATCTCAGTAGAGGCAGCAAAGTCATCAATATTGACATGATGGTTCCGGTCCGATAATTATATACTCTATAGGCTCGGCTTGAAGTGGAATACCCAAGAAAAATTCCTTTGTCACTTTTAGAGTCAAACTTAGCAAGGTGTTCCCAATCTCTTAAGATAAAACATGTGCTACAAAAGACTCTAAAATAAGACACATTGGGTTTCTTATCTTTCCAAAGCACATAGGGAGTTTGTTTGGCACCATACCTCAAAAACTCCCTGTTTGAGATGTAAACCAAAAAAATGTTTAGCAAAATTTTTGCTATTGAGCATCACCCTAGCCATCTCAACAAGAACTCTATTTTTTTTTTCTCTCCACAACACCATTTTGCTGAGGTGTAATAGGTGCAAAGAACTCATGCTTAATTCTCATCACCTCACAAAATTTCAGAAGCTGAGAATTCTCAAACTCAGAACCATGATCTATTCTAATTCTAACAAGAGGCAGATGACTAGTCATCTTAACTTTTTGTAAAAGATGGTAGACAGATTTAAACCTTTGAAAGGTTTTTGATTTTTCAAGCAAGAGTGAGACCTAAATAAACCCAAAGAAGTCATCTACAATGGATATGATGTATTCCTTGCCACCAAGGGAAAATGTTTGGACAAGACCAACAAGATAAATGTGAACAAGTTCAAAAGAACATGAAATTTTGTTGATCACCCAAGATTCAAAGCACTGTGAGAGAGATGATTGAAAGATATGCATGCAATGACCACATTTAAAAATAATAAAACAAAAAGAACAAGGTGCAAATGCATGACAATGTATCTAGACTCCATGAAGCACACACAAATAAGAGAATGGTCTAGATACATAAAATAAAGAAACTAGTCACCAACATGAGGAAGAACATGGTCTTCCTTCTTGATCCAAACTTGCTTCACTTTTGAGACTTTATGAGGCAAAGAGATCACCTTAGGAATTTTGACAACTTTATAAAGAAGATCATTCACTTGAGTTTGAAGTGAGTCATCATTTACTTTCTTGAAATGAACAAAAGACTTTTTCTCAAAATTCCTAAGCTCAAAACACTTTGGTCTTATGTGTCCTAATGTGCCACAATGATGGCAAGTAGGAATGAACCTTTTTGGTTTAGGGAAACCAAATTTTGCAAGTGAAGAATGTTTATCCCTTTCACAAAGAACAGATTTTGCAAGCTCACATGTTTTAAGAGATGAAACATGGTTCTTAAAGCCATTTGCATTGGTTGCTCTAGACACATTCCTTAGAGCATTACACCTAGGTCGAATGTGACCTTTCACACCACAATGGTGACAAGTAGGAATGAATCTTTGAGTCCTAGTTGGCTCTAAAACATCAAACTTTGTATTTGACTCCTTGACAAATGTGGTCAAAGGAGGAGGAACACATAAACTAGAACAATCATAACTAAAACCAGTTTTGTCTCCATGAACCTTACTCATATTCAACATTTTATCCATTTTTTTAGCCCCTATGGTAAGCTTGATCACTGTGTCATTTGCCTCATTTATCTGAGTCAACAAGTTCTTGTTGGAGGCTTGGAAAATCAAGTTGTTTTCCTTGAGCACATTCACTTGGTTTGAAATGTCATTTTTAATGACAATCAATGAATCCCTTTCACTCTCCAAGGTCTCAACATTTTCAATCAATTCATTATTTGCTTCTTTAAAAATGCAATTAAGAATTTCCAGGTTCTTTACCTTTTCTTCAAGTAAGAGATTTCTTTCCTTAAGCTTGGGAGTTTCAGTAAAAAGGACATCATACCTTTCACACATACCCAGGTATGACTGGTCATCCTGTTCCTTATATGACTGGTCATCCTGCCTATCATCTCCAGACACAGATTCATTTCCTGAATTAGATTGTCCTTCCTTAATCACATGAACTCTAACAGAACCAACAAGGGCAAAATTATTTGCCTCTTCATAAGATGAAGTGATATAGTCTGGAATCATCACTATTACTATCACTCCATTATGCACTAATTGACTCTTCTCTCCTATTAGACTCAGTCATGTGGTTATTTGCACATTCTACATCAATGTGACCAGCACCACATAGATAGCACTTTACAAGACCTTTCAAAAAATTCCTCTCCTTAAAAACATTGTCTTGAGACACACATGTAGACGAATAGGGGTGGGCATGGTCCGGATTGGTTCGGTTTTACTCTCAAACCACAGCTGAATCAATAAGAAAATAATGGTCCGATTTGGTTCGGATTAGCCTAAAATCATAATGGAAACCGAACCAATCCAAACCACTTGCAATCGGTTTGGTTCGGATTGGTACGGCTGGTTTGTGCCTA
>NC_047657.1:7691696-7746530 GCF_902201215.1 Prunus dulcis
ACCAAAGTGGCATCATCCAAACACGACCACACATAAACACAGTACTAGTGTTGAAACAGAAGGTGTAAATGAGACAAGGAGAAGACAAGTGAACCTTTGTGTTTTGTGTCATAACCAATGGTCTTGGTTCTTAGAGAGTGAAAATTAATTTCACCAAAAGTCACAAGATCCCTATTAAGCAGACGACTAGTCAACCACAATCAGCATGAGCATATGTTGACTAGTGAACTCAAGCAATATCATAACAAGCAGCAATTTTAGTATCGACCCTGAAGAAGACATGATTTTGATTTTAAAAACACAAACATGAACTAGCAAATATATCAAGTGATCAACGATGTATTAGCTACTATAGCCTAGTCCAAGTCTTCAAGCACAGTAAGTAAGAGAGAGAGAGAAGATAACCACATGTGCAAACAAAACAATTGCAACTAACTCTGATAGATAGAATATGAATTAGATTTCATGCTCAGAGATAAGGCAAGATGGACAGAGGAGGTTCAGAGCCAAAAGAAAAACACAAGAGATGAAGAAATATCACTCTTGGAGAGACAAGTATATAATGAGCCTTCAAGACATACTCAAAGCATAGACTCAACCTATTTGATTTTCACCACTCAATCTGGCCATTTCTTGTGTTTGTTATTTGCACATCCCAAACTTAAGTGCTTGAGTGGCCCAATTTCGCGGCTCTTGCTCTAGATTCTTCAATCATATCACCTTATACCTTCCTAGAGTCGTGACTACATTGGTCACACTTCCCTTAATTTTTTTTTTTAAAAATTTATAAACAAATCGCCTAAGAGAGTGAGATAAGACAGGAGATTATAACAATGATTGTCCACAATGGATCACAACACTTGTCTCACCAAGAGGACGTAAAAACACCAAAACATTTCATCTAATGGCTCCAAACTAGAAGGAGGGAATTATGCACAAATCAGGCAAAGCATAAAATAATTCAAACTTCACACCATCAGAGATTAGAAGAAACAAATGTTTTTTATATTTGCACACCAAGTAAACAAAAATTTATGTTTGACTAGTCAACTGAAACGAAGATGACTAGTCAACAGTTCTGCAATGTGCTGAAGACACTACTACAATTTTAGCTTATACCGACAACCTAATACTGGCGAATGAGAGTTTAGCCAGTACTAGGAACCATTACTGGCCAAGTAAAGTTGTTTGCCACTACTAAATAATACTGGCAAAGTCTTTCGTAAGTACAAGTTTTACTGACGAGCGACAGCGCCAGCCCCTTTAAGGGCGGGAAGCCAAAATATTAAGCGCTCAAATTTGTAGACATCAGGAAGCCAAATTTTTTCACTGACGAGTTGGTTTGCCAATACTAGACTTAAATATAATTTTTTTTACTTAAACTTTCTCTTTACTTCCTTCAAATCGACTCTCTCTCTCTCTCATTGACCAAAACAGACCATATCTTCTCTCTCGTCTTTTTCTTTCGTTTTTGGGTTTTGCTCTCTGTCACTCACTTTCCCTTCCTCATTTTTTTTAATTGAAGAAG
This sequence comes from Prunus dulcis, assembly GCF_902201215.1. Lineage (NCBI taxonomy): Eukaryota > Viridiplantae > Streptophyta > Magnoliopsida > Rosales > Rosaceae > Prunus > Prunus dulcis. The sequence continues at coordinate 7,693,225 of NC_047657.1, forward strand.
AAATTATTTTCTTCCTTAGAGCTATTGGAGTTAGAGGAATCATATGTGGTAGTTTGATTTTCGTATCAGTTGGTTCAGATTGACAGAGAGATTCAATTTGGGGGTTTTCTTTGCTCTTTTCAGTTGGGGTTGATTCCCTGTTCTGGTGAGATTTCTGTTCCTATTTCTTTTATTTTTTTCAAGTATTTGAGTATAGGCAATGACCCATGAATCCTTCTGATTAGTTATAAATTAGAATACAAAAATTTTAAGATGCAGACATGGACGATGTACCAGTTGTATAGATGAAAGTCTGATTATATCCTTTGATTTTTTAAAGCTCTTGTTTCAATCTTTTATTATTTGTTGATCAAGTCTGGGGCTTGTTTATTTGTTTTTGGGAGCTTTGTCTTCTGTTTTGTTTTATTTGGGTTGTGGTTCTGTTTTCTTTTTCTGTTGGGGTTCTGGTGGTTTGCCCTGGGGGATTTTTGTCCTCTTTCTTGTGTTTCTTTTCTTTCTTGTTCTTAATAAAATTGTTTCTATTAGAAAAAAAGTATTGGGAGTATTTTGCTTTTATATATGTGTGAGTTGATATATTTCGGTTAATATGCATACTTTATTTGTTTGTTATAATGTGGTCCACTTGTTTGGTGTTATTTCTTCTTTTCTTCAGTTCAATGAATGTACAATTTCTTGTTTAATTTGGTTTTGCTTGTGAGTTGAAGTAGATGGTGTTGAGGGTCATCCAATTGAGAGACAATAGATTGTTTTGTATTGAAATGCTGAAGTAATAGTTTTTTTTTATACCAATGATGTCTGATTAATTTGTTACCACTTTAGATGAGTAGTTCTGGAGATAGTTCACAAGAAGGGCTCAATGTTGACTTGGGGGTCTAGAGGGAGATGGTTCTGCAAGTGGTACTGGTATGTTGGTTTTTCCTTTTTTCTTTTGATAAACTGGTATGTTTAAATCATTATATAAATATATTGTATATGGGATATATGAGAAACTTATTACCTTTGTATTGAGCAGTTAAAATTAATTTTTCATGTAGGCAATGACGCAAAGCAAGGTCGAGGTCAAGGGATATGCAACTGGCGTCTAAATAACATGAGAAAAAGTATCAGACTCCAGGAAACTTGATGCGTGGGACACTCTCGTGTTTCTTATTCCTAAAATTATTGAATACTTAGTGCATGTATGTGAGTTTATTAGTTATATATTTTAGAGTTGATGTAAGACTACCTTATTGTGGATGCAGGGCACCATTGAATTTTGTCCTGAACAGCAGCCTTTGATTCATGTCTTCAAGGATGTATGTATAAATGAAGAATAATGAAAAATTGTGGAGAAGTTTCAAGAGTGATTTGAAGTAAGCTTATTATAAACCTATCGAAGGAAGTGAAAGACGGTGACAATGTGGGGATTCTCATGTAGACCCAAACCAGTGGCGGCTGTTGTTTGAACATTAGGAAAAAGATGAGACTGCAGTACGTATTATTACACAACAGTCATATATATATATATATATAATCTGTGCAATGATTAAGTATGTTTTGCTTTTGCGAATAGTAGGAACAAGCTAAATGAAATGCTGAAAATTGGAGTAAACAAATGTTGAATCACACATCTGGCACAAAGTCTTATGCTCGAAGCAAAGCACAATATGTAAGTTTATGAGGCACATGAATGTTTATTCTTTTTTCTTGTTCATTGTTCTTTATGTTCTTTTATTTGTTCAAGTATATGAAAAACTGAAATGTAGAGGTCCAGAAGACTAATTGTACAATTCATCATTGTAGATTTTATTGGTTTGGTTAATCTATGATGACCATAGAATTTGATGGAGAATGATGAACTTAATATGTATCTTTGTTTTTTGTTAGGCTGAAATGCAGGAAAACTTTAAGGGATTAGTTGAAGATGAATGTCCTGATAATTTAAAGGCACGAAGAAGAGCTTAGGTTGGGCAACTAAAGTTTTGGAACTCTACTGATGTAGGCAGACCTTTGTAATATTTGGCTATTGTAAATTGTAATCCACATTGGTACTTTATATTTTATAAGAATGGTGGTTGTATCTTGTATGGTTCAATCTTTCAGTATTGTACTTATAATTGTCATTACATTTTTAATATGAATTAAAAAAAAATTAGGAATGAAAAATGTGCAGATTATATTACAAAACAAAAGGCATTTGAAGGAAGTATATTTAATGGTGCATTAGCTCAAAAAAGAATTGAATTGACAAATAATCCTGGCATTTTTTATTTTGGTTAAGAAACAGTCCTGGTTTGGCCATTGGTATCGAAACAATAATCCTCACAAAAGCTTCTTTAATACTGGCCATTTGTTTTGTCAGTAATAAATTGAAGTCACTTTATGACTTGTGTCAGAGACAAACCTATACTGACGAATATGTTACAAAAGTTGGTCAGCATTAGTATTACTGACAGGAGTTTTACTGACAAGCCTTTTTTCCGTCGTTGCACTCGTCAGGGAGCCATTACTGACAAATTTTCTCCAGTAATGAGGTTTCTACTGACCATAGAGCGTTGTCGGTATAAGCTAAAATTGTAGTAGTGAGATAAGGAACAGACAAGCTAATCAATCAATTGAGCAAAGGCCAATGGACTGCCTAAGTGTGACATGTTTCTGAAATTCCAAGGCTTTGGTGAGTATATCTGCTAGCTGTTTCTCAGAGGGAACAAATTCCAAAGATAGAATTTTGTCTTCCACACGATCTCTAATAAAATGGTGCCTAATGTCTATATGCTTAGTCCTAGAGTGTTGAACATGATTTTTAGAAATATCTATGGCACTCTTGTTGTCACAATAGATTAGAAAGCATGATTGAGAAAGACGATAGTCTTCCAACATTTGTCTCATCCAAAGGAGTTGAGTGCAGCAACTCCCAGCTGCAACATACTCTGATTTAGCAGTAGATTAGGAGATAGAGTTCTGCTTTTTGCTATGACAAGCAAGGTTGTTGCCTACATAAAAGACCCCCCCGGAAGTGCTTTTCCTATCATCACTACAACCTGCCCAATCGGCATCACTATACCCAACAAGATTGACACAAGTGTCATAAGTATACCACAACCCAAACTCAAAAGTTCTACTAACATATTTTATGATTCTTTTGACAACAAACAAATGAGACTCTTTGGGATCACTTTGGAACCTAGCACAAAACTCCTACATTATAGGAAATGTCAGGTCTACTTGCAGTCAAGTAGAGAAGGCTTCCTATCTTGCTTCTATAGAGAGTTTTCAACAGGGACAGATGAGCTGAGATTCTGAGGTTGATTATGACAAGTTGACAGGTCAACTGGAACAGAATTGTCAAGAGTTGACTGGTCAACCAATTTGCTAAAGGTTGACAGGTCAACCACTAGATCCAGACCTGGAGATTCTCCCTCAAGAATAGAAGATAAAAGACCATCCTCATCTAATGTCATCTCAGTAGAGGCAGCAAAGTCATCAATATTGACATGATGGTTCCGGTCCTATAATTATATACTCTATAGGCTCGGCTTGAAGTGGAATACCCAAGAAAAATTCCTTTGTCACTTTTAGAGTCAAACTTAGCAAGGTGTTCCCAATCTCTTAAGATAAAACATGTGCTACCAAAGACTCTAAAATAAGACACATTGGGTTTCTTACCTTTCCAAAGCACATAGGGAGTTTGTTTGGCACCATACCTCAAAAACTCCCTGTTTGAGATGTAAACCAAAAAATGTTTAGCAAAATTTTTGCTATTGAGCATCACCCTAGCCATCTCAACAAGAACTCTATTTTTTTTTTCTCTCCACAACACCATTTTGCTGAGGTGTAATAGGTGCAAAGAACTCATGCTTAATTCTCATCACCTCACAAAATTTCAGAAGCTGAGAATTCTCAAACTCAGAACCATGATCTGTTCTAATTCTAACAAGAGGCAGATGACTAGTCATCTTAACTTTTTGTAAAAGATGGTAGACAGATTTAAACCTTTGAAAGGTTTTTGATTTTTCAAGCAAGAGTGAGACCTAAATAAACCCAAAGAAGTCATCTACAATGGATAGGATGTATTCCTTGCCACCAAGGGAAAATGTTTGGACAAGACCAACAAGATAAATGTGAACAAGTTCAAAAGAACATGAAATTTTGTTGATCACCCAAGATTCAAAGCACTGTGAGAGAGATGATTGAAAGATATGCATGCAATGACCACATTTAAAAATAATAAAAATAATAAAACAAAAGAACAAGGTGCAAATGCATGACAATGTATCTAGACTCCATGAAGCACACACAAATAAGAGAATGGTCTAGATACATAAAATAAAGAAACTAGTCACCAACATGAGGAAGAACATGGTCTTCCTTCTTGATCCAAACTTGCTTCACTTTTGAGACTTTATGAGGCAAAGAGATCACCTTAGGAATTTTGACAACTTTATAAAGAAGATCATTCACTTGAGTTTGAAGTGAGTCATCATTTACTTTCTTGAAATGAACAAAAGACTTTTTCTCAAAATTCCTAAGCTCAAAACACTTTGGTCTTATGTGTCCTAATGTGCCACAATGATGGCAAGTAGGAATGAACCTTTTTGGTTTAGGGAAACCAAATTTTGCAAGTGAAGAATGTTTATCCCTTTCACAAAGAACAGATTTTGCAAGCTCACATGTTTTAAGAGATGAAACATGGTTCTTAAAGCCATTTGCATTGGTTGCTCTAGACACATTCCTTAGAGCATTACACCTAGGTCGAATGTGACCTTTCACACCACAATGGTGACAAGTAGGAATGAATCTTTGAGTCCTAGTTGGCTCTAAAACATCAAACTTTGTATTTGACTCCTTGACAAATGTGGTCAAAGGAGGAGGAACACATAAACTAGAACAACCATAACCAAAACCAGTTTTGTCTCCATGAACCTTACTCATATTCAACATTTTATTCACTTTTTTAGCCCCTATGGTAAGCTTGATCACCGTGTCATTTGCCTCATTTATCTGAGTCAACAAATTCTTGTTGGAGGCTTGGAAAATCAAGTTGTTTTCCTTGAGCACATTCACTTGGTTTGAAATGTCATTTTTAATGACAATCAATGAATCCCTTTCACTCTCCAAGGTCTCAACATTTTCACTCAATTCATTATTTGCTTCTTTAAAAATGCAATTAAGAATTTCCAGGTTCTTTACCTTTTCTTCAAGTAAGAGATTTCTTTCCTTAAGCTTGGGAGTTTCAGTAAAAAGGACATCATACCTTTCACACATACCCAGGTATGACTGGTCATCCTGTTCCTTATATGACTGGTCATCCTGCCTATCATCTCCAGACACAGATTCATTTCCTGAATTAGATTGTCCTTCCTTAATCACATGAACTCTAACAGAACCAACAAGGGCAAAATTATTTGCCTCTTCATAAGATGAAGTGATATAGTCTGGAATCATCACTATTACTATCACTCCATTATGCACTAATTGACTCTTCTCTCCTATTAGACTCAGTCATGTGGTTATTTGCACATTCTACATCAATGTGACCAGCACCACATAGATAGCACTTTACAAGACCTTTCAAAAAATTCCTCTCCTTAAAAACATTGTCTTGAGACACACATGTAGACGAATAGGGGTGGGCATGGTCCGGATTGGTTCGGTTTTACTCTCAAACCACAGCTGAATCAATAAGAAAATAATGGTCCGATTTGGTTCGGATTAGCCTAAAATCATAATGGAAACCGAACCAATCCAAACCACTTGCAATCGGTTTGGTTCGGATTGGTACGGCTGGTTTGTGCCTAACACAAAACCATGCATTTTTCAACCTGCTCTTACATTATAATACTAACATTTTGCTATTATATCATTCCATTCCATCATCAAAGGCTAATACAACAACATTCCATTTATTCAAAAGCTGTCCAATGTCTAGCATGATCTAAGTTCACAATTTCCATCAAAACAAACATTCTAAAGTTCATAAGAAATGAATACAAGATGATAAAACTAAGAAAAGAAAGGTTACCCAAAATACAAGTTCATAATTTCCATTTAATCAAAAGCTGTCCAGCTTCCAGCATGCATATAAGTTCACAACTTCCATCAAAACAAACATTCTAAAGTTCATAATAAATGAATACAAGATGATGAAACTAAGAAATGAAAGGCTATCCAAAATACAAGTTCATAATTTCCATTTCATTAAAGGCCGCCCAGTTTCCAGCATGTCCCCATACTGCACATAAAAGCAATTTTAATCAACACAAATTTTAGGATACAAGATGATCAAAATAAGAATTGAATAAGAAAATTACCATAATTGCAAGGTTGTGCATCAATAGAGAATCAATTAGTGAAAATGTGCACAGGCGCATTAGCATTTGATCTCCGCATTTCTATATAAAAAATATATATAATCATATATTTAGCTTTAGCTAGCATAATAATACTCACACGTTATAAGCAATTAATCGAGAAAAATATATATACCTGACTCAATGGTTTCATAAAACTCCATCTCCTCAATAGTGGGCTGAACTATTAAAGATATTGAAGTACACTTCAACCAATTTTGTGTACAAATTAAAGCCTCAACCATAGCAGGACTCAAGGAACTACGAAATGAGTTAATTGTTCTCCCTCCTGTGCTAAAAGTAGATTCTGAAGCAACTGTAGAGACTGGAATTGCAAGCACATCTCTTGCAATGACCGCTAAAACTGGATATTTAGAAGCAATCACCCTCCACCAATTTAAAATATCAAATTGTTCAATATCTTGTTATGCTGCATCCGACAAATACCTATCTATCTCATGAGATAAAACCACTGCCTCTTTATCTTCTTGTCTCTTTTTCCACTTTTCCTTCATAGCATTTTTCCTATTACCTTCGAAGCTTGAGGAGTTAGAACTATCAATCACTATGCTGCTGCCAATACTTGAGGATGTAGTAGAACTACTAAAACTTTGAGTTGGATTACTAACAAAACTTGCCTCGTACACCCCATAAAGTTTAAACAAAAGAACTCTCACACTAGCTGTCTTCTCGACAACATAAGCATCATGTTCCACATACAAATAAGCAATATGCATTGATAAATTGTCCAATTTATACCTAGGATCAAGAACAACAGCTATCAACAAGAATTGGTTCACACTATCAATTGATCCCTAATACTTGTCATATTTCAATTTCATATTTTGAGCCATGTTCGATAGAAGAGGATTGTCTACTACACTCAATTCAGCCAATTCACAATCAATTGCAAATAAGTCATGAAAAGTAGTATAGGCTGTGGCATGCAAAGTGGCACTACACCTCAAAGTGAAGTCATAAAAACTTTTTAAAAACTTAACAAAGACAACAACATTTGCCCAATCCTCCTCAACTGGTGGTGTATTCCCTCTACCAAAGTAGCTTCTAAAATGCCCATCCTCATCTTCCAACCTAGAAAAAGCCTTTTTAAATTTCAAAGCAACTTCTAGCATCATGTCGGTGGAATTCCACCTAGTTGGCACATCCAAGACAACCAAGCCTTTACAATCAATCTTATTTTTTTCAATGCAAGATTTAAAAGTTTCTAATCTTTGGGGGGAAGATCTTACATACATGACAGTATCACGAATACTCTTAACAGAATTATGTAACTCTTTCAAACCATCGGTTACAATGAGGTTTACAATATGAGCACAACATCTCATATGTAAGTGGACACCATCTAACAACAAACCTCTATTCGGCCAATCCTTCATCTTATTTTGCAAATAAGATACAGCTTTATCATTTGCAGATGCATTATCTAGGGTTATTGTGAGTACCCTCTCTATACCCCAATCAATCAAACACTTCTCAATAAGTCTGCCAATTGTCCTACCCTTGTGATTTTGAATTACACAGAAATTCAACACACGCTTATGCAACATCCAATCACCATCTAGGAAATGTGCAGTGAGAACCATATAGTTTATATTTTGGACAGATGTCCATGTGTCAGTAGTAAGGCAGACTCTATATGCAGCTAACTTTGCTTTCAAAAGTTGCTTTTCATCATAGTAAAGTGCAAGCGAATCTCTAGCAAGTGTTCTACGAGATGGCGGTATAAACCTAGGGCATGCAACACTACAAAAGTGACGAAACCCTTCTCCATCTACAAAACTAAATGGCAACTCATCAATAATAACCATCCTAAGACATGCTTTCCTAGATTCTTCCTTATTAAATCTCGTTGCCCCAAGAGCGGTAATACTTCCAGATTGGTCCTTGGCAAAAGTTAGGACCTTTTGGTTTGAACCAGGCACCCTATATGGGTATTTTTTTGCATAAATTAGTAATATGGGTTCTCAAACTTGATGTCCCACAAGTTGCTGGATCATATTTATAGTCAGCAGTTTTGCAATACTTGCATCTAACCCTAATAGGTTCAGAAGAGTTACCAGTTTGATATTGTTCAAAGTGATTCCACACCTCACTTGGTTTCCTAGTCGGTTTTCTCTTTTTTTGCGAAGGTAACGGTGGAAGTTGATCAGATGCACCAGTCTAAGCTTGAGAGGTCACAACCGCTGGTGCAAATTCGGTCATAGGTGGTAGTTGATTAGAAGCAAAACATTCTTCCAACCCTTGGTTTACCTCCATCTATATAATCAGAAAAATTGGACATTAAAAAAATGGCACCTTAATCAAACAAATTGCACCTCATCATAAACATTAAATAAATTAGAAGAACTCACCATCGTTGGCACTGAGTTAGCTTCATCCATTGTTGGTACTAAGTTAACTTCATCCATTGTTGGCACTGACAGGAGTACGTTTGAATCAATGGAGGTTGAAGCTGGAGAATCAGATATTTAGCAAGCATCGAGAAATCTGATATTTGGTAAAAAATAAAGAGCTGTAATCTAAATGTAACTTGATCTAATAAATTATCAACATAGGATATAAAAAGAATTAAGACACCCACAACTCATATAGACAACAAATAGAAAAGAAACTGAGTTATCAATATTATCAATGATATAAGTTATGGACAAGATGTGCAGATTCAGTGCCTTTGATAGCTTCTGTCATATTTGCGTTTGCTACTGCTCTGACGCTTTATCAACTTAGTAAATGGATAATTGCATGATTCAAAATAATTTCATAATAGTATTTATGCAACAAACAGCGAATAGCTATGACACAATCATATCTTTTGGCCAGTCACCATATCCAATAACATTGTCCACATAAAATTGTGAAAATTTGATTCCAGAGAAGAAAACCGACAAAATAAATGAGGAAAAAACAGAGCAACTAAGAGAGAGACCCAAGAAAAGGATGACAACAAGTTGCACAACACAATTTTAACTTATTAATCAACAAGGATGACAACTAGATGATTGGTAGTTACATTGTCAGTTAATTATTATGAGCTAGTAAGGGGTTTACAGTTTAGAAGGTGAAGCTTGAACATCGTAAAAAGTCCTAGCATTTATCTCCTATTCTCCCACCATAAACATCGCATAGCACACAAAGGGATCAGATTCCAAACATCACTGTAAGAATGTCTTCTAAAACGATGATTCCAACAATAAAGCACATTACCCACAAACTAGACCACAACCCTATCCAATCAAGAGAAAAACGAAGCACCCCAAATTTTCAGCAAAGAAGATTATGCACAGTCTCGCCACTGGCTTTGCACATTAATCCATATATGACTTATTCCATTCTTGATTTCTTTTAAGTATTCCCAATATCCCTCCAGTTCAAAGCTCTTTTTATGATACAACACATCATATACCAAAATTTTCTGGTTAATTGCTAACTTTCAAATTTGAACTTCTCAATACAATATGATCATATATGTAGACAAACCCACAACTAAAAGTTCATTCTAAGAAATTGAAATCAGAACATCCATTAAAAGAAAAATATGTAGATAATCAGAAATAAAATATTAAAACATACACTTATTGGGCTTCTCGAACATGAATCAACTATGCGACGATGACGTTGGTTGTGCGGGGATGATGATGGCTGTGCGACGATGACTCTGGCAATGCAACGATGACGATAACTATGCAACGATGACGATGGAGGTGCAACGCCAAAGAGATTTTTTCTACGTGAGAATGGGTTTAATTGAAGCAGTGGAGGTTGTGGTGGTTCAAATCAATGGTGGCTTTTCTAGGGTTAAAGTGGGTTAAGTGAGGCTGCGTGTTCAAGGAAGAAGCCTCTGGGATAACGTTTGAGTCTGAAAATAGGTGGTTTCGAGTCCAATTCAATGTGGCTGGGTGTACACTAACACTTCTAAGTAGCCACTCAATCATTGACACATGTAAATTTATATATATATAATTAATATTTAAATGGTTTGGTTCAAATTTTAAAACTGTTGACTTTTTTAAAGTCAAAACCAAACCAAACCGGAAAATACGGATTGGTTCGGGCGGTTTAGCCGGATCGACCGGATTGATGCCCACCCCTATAGACGAACTAGGAAGATTTTGACAATTCCTAGTGACTTTGGTTTTATCTTTGACAACCCTTCTATATTTCTTAACAAACAAGGCAAGCTCATCATGAATACAAGGAGCAATTTGATCCATTTTTATGTTTACACATCTAATACCAATTAGCACCCAAAGGATCTCTCTATTTACGTTAAGAGCTAGTGCTCTGATACCAACTGAAATTGGTACTTAGGTGACGAAGGGTAAACTTAAAAGATATTCAACCAAGAATGCAACAAACTTCACACACTCTAGACCTTGACCAAATACTCTTATGACTAGTCAACTGTCAGATATGAATTATACCAAACAATAACATACACAGAGCATACCAAGATGTACCTGCAAGCCTAAAGAATTACTAGTGACAACCTAGGCACTCACAAGGACCCGTCAATCTAGGCATCCCTTGTGCTAGCAACAACTATAGTGAAAGTGTGTGAAGACAGCATAATCAAGCAAACACCTAACAACAGATAATGATGACTAGTCAACTACAAGGATATAAATCCAGAATGACTAGTCAACCACCAAGAACAAAAAAAATCATACGATGACTAGTCAACCACCAAGAACACAAACCCAGAATTCATACGATGACTAGTCAACCACAATTCATACGATGACTAGTCAACCACCAAGAACACAAACCCATAAAAATTACAGAGATGCAATCAGAAATTGTTCACCCAGAAACCCACCATTGGGAAAAACTGGGGGTCATCAACCGACCAGGCAATCCACTAAGTAGAAAAAGATTCTTACAAAGGAACACAAGCAAGCTCAAGAAAAACCTAGATCTATTTATGAAGATGAGCTATACCTCCTTTGTGCAATCTTCTTCTCCAACTTAGCAAAGCTTGAAGCTCAGTTCTTCATGGCAATGGCAGCTCCTTCTCCAGCTCATTCATCCCATGGCACCAACTTGCAAGCTTTATCTCAGACAGAAACCAAATTTTGGATTCAAAGGAGAATAACCAATTTCTTCAAGAAACCATACTCTTGAAGAAATCAATCTTAAATCTAACCTAGATATATATGAGAGAGTGTTTGATTTAGCAAGATGAGATTTTCATATTTGAAATGCAGTTTTCGAAAAGAAACATTTTGGAAAACTCAAAGATGAAAAATATGAAGGTTACACTTGAGGAAGAAGAGAAAGTTTACAGAGAAACTTTCCAAAACTTGCCTACAAAAGTGACGGCTGCCAAATGAGGAATCCTTTGGCCTTTACACCCGTAGGTCAAAATCGACACATGGCAGCAAAGAGAGAGAAGAGAATTGGACAAAATAGTTGGTTATCCAGCTAGAAATCCTACAGAGCAAGGATGACTAGTCATACGAGAAACAGATGACTAGTCATTATTTATGAAATCAATTTAATGCAATGTGATGCAATGTACAATTTACCTTTGTCAATTTGTTTGAACCTTCATAGGATAGTTGTTAGCTAAGAACACCTAGAGAAGCTATTCTTAATCTAAACTTGAGCTTGATAAAAACAATAAAAATCCTATTACAAAATTGTCAGGAGAAGCCAAAAGAAAAACTCAAAATGCATACATTAATAGATCACCTTTTTTTTTCAAGCAAGTCCTCAAGCATACCTGCTACATCAGAGTCAGGGAAAAGGTATGTTTTTTTTCCTCAAACTCCTTCAACGTGCGTCGACGTCTATCCACATCTCAGGATGGCTCCATCCTTTTGACTTCTCTCTTCTTATCTTGGGTGGAGATTTTGACAGGGACAGTGTTGATTTTCGTTGCTTCCTTGGTAGGCTTCTTGATAGGCTTATCTGTCTTTTGCGTAAAGACTTTCTCCTTCTTATGCTCCATGACGGGCTCATGCTTTCCTCCGTGGCTAGCTATACTTAACTCCATATCATGGGCACGAGTGGCTAGCTTCTCAAACATGCAGGGTTTAATCCCTTGTAGAATGTAGAGTAACCCCCAATCCATCCCTTGAATGCACATCTCAACTACTGATATCTCCAAAAGCCTAGCTTTGCAATCCAAGCTTAACGAGCGCCACCAATTGATGTAATCGACGACTGGTTCATCTTTCCATTGCTTGGTATTTGTGAGTTCCATCATACTCATAGTGCGACGAATGTTATAGAATCTGTTTAAGAATTCTTGCTCCATTTGATCCCAACTGTCGAGGGATTCGGACTCCAAGTCTATATACCAATCAAATGCATTTCCTTTCAAGAAACGAACAAATTGTTTCACCAGGTGGTCACTCTCAGTCCCAGCATTGTTGCATGTTTTGATGAAGTGTGCAACGTGTTGTTTTGGGTTGCCTTTTCCATCGAATTGTTGGAATTTGGGAGGTTGATATCCCGTCGGCATCCGCAGGTTGTCTATCCTCCTGGTGTATGGCATGGAATATATGAGCGTGTCTCGGGAAGGTGCTTCGTATTGAATCCTGATGGTGTTCGCGATCATGTCCTAAAGTTGTTGGACTGATAAAGAACCCACCGAGGCGGTGCCGCCTTTTTCGTGCAACTTCTCACCCGACTCTGTTTCATGACCTAATCCTTTTTCGCTGGATTCAGCTTTGTGATGTGGCCCTTTCTTGTGTACGTCTTGACCAGGCTCTTTATCCTGATGTGCCTCTTACTTGTTAATGAGAGAAGCGATCTGCGGATCTTTCTCTTCAACCATCTTCGTCAGTTTCATAACTGCTTCGCTCATATGGGCCAATTGTTCTTCAATATACATCGCTCCTGTTACCATGACCTGCATGGCCATAGATTAAGACTCACCTATGAATGCCGAGGGTTTCGTGGCTATCTTCTTTGTTGGTCGCCAGGCAGGGATCTATGGTATGAGCCTGTGCTCGAGTCAGCGTCTGAAACAAGCGAGAGTGAACGTTCTCTTGAATTTTTCGAACCTAAAAACCTCATTTCTTCATTCCGAGAGTTTCTCTCATCCGCTCAAGAGGTATTCTTCTTTGCCCCCAAGAAGGCCAAATTGATAACCGATTCACGCCTTCGGTTCACATCTTTTGACTTGGCTTGAGTCAGTATAGAAGTGACATGTTGAGTTGCAAATATCGCCTTGGCCTTGCTCCTGTGACGACTCCAGTAGAATCTCCGCTTGAGAAGGAGGCACTTACGTTTTTGCCTCTCGTCGCGGGAACTGTTTTGATCTTCTTGTAAGCCATCATTTTCAATGTGCTAATCGATTTTGGAATTGGAAAAGTAGATGAGAGGTAGAGATAGTCCCATCGGGCATGCCAAGTTTGTAAACACGAAGATCCTGCCACAAATGAGACAATAACACCTGTACAAAATAATATTTGTATTAATGAAATTTAGGGTTACAATCTCTTTATTAAATCCTCTGATTCGATCTCCAAAGTGTTTAAAGAAAATTTGTGTTTGATACAAGGGTCGTAGAGACTTGATCTTGATCAAACGAGTAGCACAAGGCTTGTTTGGTGTTTAAAATTTTCTAGGGTGGAGGAACCGGCACGTATTTGTTGTGTTTGGTGGCTCTTCCAAAGTGAGGTGAAGAATGCATAGAGTTTTTTGTTTCTTATGAGTGCTTCGTTTGTCTAAGCTTCCTCTTTCGTCTTTAGGCCTCCTGTTTATAGGCTCCTGCAATATGCTTGACCTAAATAGCTTTCCTTCTTTAAGACCTTCCTTTGTGGGATTCTGATTTGATTTAGAATCAATTCCAATAATTTGGCAATTTAACCAAATTATCTTCGATTGATTGACTTGATTAATATTTGATTTAAATAAAAGTCAATCACAGAAGATTCTTTCCTTTAATTTTGTCTTCACTTTGAACCGTTTGATGCACTTCGTCGGATGTAAATACTTGTCACTTTTGACAACTAATCCAATTTTGATGAGTCATAAGCTATATGGGTCAATTATGGGGCCCACAATTCAATCCACCGAACCCTAATTATTTTTCTTATCTAATGGAATTTATTGTGCCAAAATTTCTTTGTCTACAGTGTGATCACATTTTGAATTGTATTTCCACAGTTTCCTTTTCTCTGCTTATCAATGGCACCCCTGAGGGCTTCTTCAAGGTATTGGACAAGGGGATCCTCTTTCCCCATATATTTTTGTCCTTTGCATGGAACCCCTTATTTAACACCTCAATAGACTGGCAATGAATACTAGATCTCAAGTTGAGTTGCTTTCTTCCCCTTTTGGTTGTCAAATTTCTAACCTCGTGTTTGCAGATGATTGTCTCATTTTTATGAAAGCTTTTCTTCTGGCTGCTAGAAATGTTAGCAAAGCTTTAGAGGCGTTTTCGTTGGCCTCAGGACATCACATTGATCTATATAAATCTACAGTTTGTTTCTCTCATCAATTTTCTAATACTGTTAAAGGTAATGTTAGTAATATCCTTCAGATCCAGCATAACTCTACTATTGGGAAAGATTTGGGCATTCATAACATAGTTTTTTTTTGGAAAGATCCTCAGAATGCTGAGGATCTCATTGATAGAGTAAAAGCTAAATTTGCTGGTTGAAAAGCTAATACCTTGTCTAAAACTGAGAGATTAACTCTCATTAAGTCTAGTGTCACAGGTATGTCCAATAATGTTTAATCCTATTTTCAATGCCCTCCTAAGGTTGCTAAAGAGTTAAATAAGAGTTGTAGGAAGTTTTTGTGGGGTAGTAATAAGATTCCCCCTGTTGCGTGGAAAGAGGTTTGCCTTCTAAAAAGTTTGGGTGGGCTGCGTATTCGCCTCACTACCCAATTTAATAAAGCAGCCTTGGCCAAGCTGGGCTGGATAGCCAAGTTGGGTTGGAAGTGCCTTATTGATAAAGCTAACTGGTGGACTAGATTTTTAATCTTAAGAAGAGAACTAATCATTCTATGTCTTGGGAAGCCATCCTAGATGCTAGACCTGTTCTAAACCAAGGGATTCACTGGATTGTGGGGAATGGTCATGCTACTCTTTTTTGGACCTCTAACTATTAGATATATGCCCTAGAAGCCAATGTAAAAATGGAATACTGGATATAATATAATTAATATAATCAAAGGGGCATGAATGTTACTCTAGGATACATAATGTACACAAAGTAACAAGTACATGGATAAAGATATGAATGGAAAGCAGTCCAAAGAAGTTAGATTCATGATACCTTTCCATTATAGAAGTATCGTATCCTAAAAGGCTCCTAGTCATAGGATCACCAATTGGACAATGATGAACCGCAAAGACTGGTACATGCTATGCCTACTCAAGCAGAAGGATGACTAGTCTCAAGTCATTTGTGTAGAGATGCTGAGATAAGTGTGTAGGTGCTCTATAAAGATGAAGTTCATTGAACGCGATCAACTGAAGATTTCTTGTATGGAAGTCTTACTCACAAGTGTCAAAAAAAAATTCTAAGTTTTGATAATGCAAATTAGTCCTTAGACGTGCTCTGTGCATAGTTAAGTATTACTCTTAGTGAGAATAGAGAATACTCTAAAGATATGATTCGTTGAATCTTTGGCCAAAGTACAGGATGAGAATTGAAATAAGAAGGTTTGCAATTGCATCAAAGTGAATCATATAACTTGGAGATGTCATGTTAAGGATTTGGCACAAATTAATCATATCCAAACAACACGACATAGAGTATTGTAATAGAGAAGGACCTAATTGCATTGTAATCACAAACTGACTAGGTTCTCAAAATGAATTCTATTTAGCTTGGGGTAGTCATGACATACTACTAGGTGTCACTCATGGTTTGTGAAAATCGTGTAATGACTAATTATAATTAGCTTTGGCCAATAGGGAGAATTATATAGAAGGATACAATTCACATTTAGTTTAGAAGTAATCATTTTTACCCACGGCCTCGCTAATTAGAACCTATAAGATCGCACACCAAAAAGGTATGGATCGAGAATTGAAAAGAGAATAAATGATTTAGCGGCTTGGTCATAGTCAAAGTCAAAGGTCAAACTATTGACCGAGACTTGACGGGGTCAACACAAGGTTGACTAAGACCAATGCTTGTTAGGCAAGTTAGTGATTTAATTAGTTAAGTCATCAAATCAATTAAACTAAATAGATTAGCTTAAATGAATTAATTAAAGTTATGGAACTTTAGTTTTGGTCCTATATGACTTAAATATTTATAAGAATGGACCTTATGGACTTAAGCAAAGTGTGACACATTAAGGGATTAATGTGGTAGATCAAATTAGTCTAAAAAGGCCAATAAGAGGGAGGGTGAGGCACATGGGGGGGGGGGGGGGGGGGTGGGTATTTGGGGACACATGTGTGACAAAAATGTCTCTATATATTCATACCCACAGCATCAAACCTCCTTAAGGTTTCAAGTTATACATTTAGGAAGACAGGAAGACATCAAGCCTCCTTCCTAGTCTCCCTTGGCTGGCCACTATTGAGGAATTAAAGGCTAACACCCATTTTCTCCGCTTGGTTCCTTATTCTCCTCTTCTTATTCTACCTTGGTGAAGATATTTTGGGGAAGTATAACCTCATAGTGCCTATTTGGAGAACAAAGTGGAGAATCAACAACTAAGGGACTATTCCCTCCAATTGAATACCATATTTGGATTCAAGATTCGCTCCAAGGGTAAGCTCACTTTCTACCTTCTCTTTAATATGTGATATTAGTGTCAAAGGTGCAAACTTTCATAGACCTATAAAGATTGGGACTAAGTTGAGACTTGCATGAATCTCGAGCTATTTTCTTGCTTCCGCTTTATTTGATTTCATATTTGATATGCATAGGCTAGATGATTTGTTCTTTCATAGTTTCGTGGGATTTTAGCAATTCCTATACCTAATTTTTCCTTCACAAACTGGGCCATGCCCTTCCCCATTATTGATATAATCCCACATAATCAATAGTTCTGATTTTATTGTTAATCAGAGATGGGACAAAACAAAGCTCCTCCAAGTTCTGGATTATGAGAATGAAAACGAGAAAATGAATTTGCATTTTCAAGATTCGAAAATGCGTCTGGTAGATTAATTGGAAAATAGATTCAAAAACTCAAAATAGTGAAAACGTGTATGGGATGACAATTTGAGAATAATAATTTATGAGTTATTTTTCAAGTATATTTTTTGCTAATTTATGTTCTAAAAAATAAATTTTTTTTTTAAAATTATGATATTTTAAAGGCTAAAATTATTACAAACAATGAAAAATGTGTACTTTGAGAATAATAATGTATAATTAAAATAATAATAAAAATTTAATTTTAGAAAAACCTAGATAATAAAATAATATTATCTTTAGTTTAAAATAAATATGAAATTGAATAATATATGATGATTTATTATAAAATTAATATGCACTTGTGTAGCAAAATAAAATAATGAAGTAGAACGAAAAAACTGAAAATTGAAAAACAAAAAAAAAAAAAAAATCTGACCAACCGGAAAAAGAAAAGAAAAGAAAAAGGAAAGCAATCAGACCAATAATACATTGGATAGAAAATGAAAACAATAATTTGGTTATTTCAGTTTTTGTACATGAGGTTGAATTTGTTTTTTGAAAACAATTCCTGTGAAAATGAAAATGACATACTGAACATATTTTTGGTAGAAAATGAAAACGGGGCCTTGAAAACGTTACTTAAACGGCCCCTGAGATTCTAACAGTGCCTCTTCCTATTTCTAGTATTGATGATCAGATGATTTGGGGCCCAAGTCCCTCTTGTGTATTTACTATTAAAAGTGCTTTTAGTTTACAGGTTCAAGATTCAGAACTCATCCGCAAAACCATATTCTTAAGAAAATGTGGAAGTTATATATTCCCCCCAAAGTTAAGTTGATTGCTTGTCTCCTTTTGAGAAAGAGACTTAATGTTAGAAGTCATCTAAATAGACTTTTGCCTCACATTAACCTGGATTGTCCTCTTTGTAATAATGCTCCTGAAACTATCGATTATTTGTTTCTTACTTGCTCTTTTGCTAATAATATTTGGAGTTGTGTAAATGATAATTTGCTAAAACCTCCTATTAGTATTGATCTTCTTACTTGGCTTGACATGTTGCCTACAACAAATTCTGTCCAGGGTCTTTGCCAGCTCTTCAAAGCTATTATGATATGTTGCACTTAAGCTCCTTATGCGATTCCATCAAGTTTGCACGTGTTTCGTGAAGCCAACTTCTTGGCAGATGCTCTTGCCAACCTTGGCCATAAGCTATCCCTTTCGTTCTTGTGGGAAGTTGGGTTGCCGTTACTTCATGCTCCTACTTTCTTTTTTGATCTTCTGGGGCCTTTGTATCCAAGAAATTTTGCTTTGTAATTTTCCTTTCCGCATAAAAAAAAAATATGTTGAAGAAATCAATACTAATCTATAAAAAAAACCATCAAAGCCTGTAATAAATTTATTTTCTTTTTTAGCAGATTATAAATTTATATACAAATCCATGAAAATATGTTATATAAGTCTATCCCAAAGTCGAGGGTTTATTAAATTTAGGTTTTAATCAAAAAAAATTTTCACTTTTGAAAAAAGCAAAATTTTTTTCAAAAAAGACAGAAAAACCTCTCATCTTTCAAACCAAACACGTACAAATATAAAGGATTCCTTAAAAAATCCAAAATTAAATAAAGACAATTTTGTCTTTTATGACTTCTTTTAAAAAATTTCTCCTCCTTTAGCTTTTTCCAAAGTCCCCCATCCTTTATTATTTTTTTTTTTTGGGTTGGGGCAAATGTCGATTGAATACACCAGTAAACATAAATGAAAACACAAAATTTAATAAAAGAAAAAGAAAAGTAAACCCCACCTCCTCCTCTCTCACTCCCCTCTGTGCCACCCACAACCTCCACCGAGACCTTACCCGTTACCGTCAAATTCACCAGCCTCAGCCGACCCCACCCCTACCTCCTCCTCCTCCTCTCTCTCTCTCTCTCTCTCTCTCTCTCATTTAGTTTCTCTCTCTATTTCCGCCCAAACACCCCGACCCAAATCTACCTCTGCTAAACCCACTCTCTCAGCTCTCTCATTCGATCCCAAAACCCAAATACCGTCAAAAACCCAAACGCCCAGACCCGAATCGTCATCTCTCTTGAAACAAGGCAAAGTCTTTTCCTTGGTTGAATTTTTCGTGTGGGTTTGATTTCTAGAATGGTTTTATATCTACATGCATGTCAAAAGTATGAGTCAGTGATAG
The DNA here is from genome assembly GCF_902201215.1 of Prunus dulcis. Taxonomy (NCBI): domain Eukaryota; kingdom Viridiplantae; phylum Streptophyta; class Magnoliopsida; order Rosales; family Rosaceae; genus Prunus; species Prunus dulcis. The sequence goes on from NC_047657.1 coordinate 7,712,826, forward strand.
TGATAATATTTCTAACATGTTATTCCTCGGCTCTTGCACTTTATAGGTTGCGTAAAATTGGAGGCAGAAACAGAGAGGTTTGCTGCCGCATTGTAGCTTAAGCTAATCTTCAGACATGGTAAGCCAAACTTCAGACACTTTATAGTTTCCGGAAACAATGCTCTTTCTTCTTGGGAAATTGCGGGAAAAGATATATTTTCTAGGGTTTTAAGTTTTAATTGTTTGATTCTTCGTACCCTATATAAGTTGATGATGAAATCTTGAAATTGGGGTTTTGGGTTTGTTTGTTTGTTTGTTTTTTGGATGAATAAAGTCACAGGCAGATATTAGGAAGTGGTTTATGAAGTCGCACGACAAGGGCAATGGCAAGAAACCTGCGCCGACTACTTCACAGACTCCTTCTACAGCTAAGGAAGAGCCTAAAGAACCAGTGAGTTTTCGGTTTGGTTTGGTGACAAACTAAGATTTTGTTGCATTTGCTTGGTTGTGTCTGTAAAAGTCAGACATATTGTTTTTAGCATCCATGGTTTGGATAAACTAACAGCTACTTGATGCAGGTCTGATTGGGTTTAAATGGTTTTAGAGACATTAATTTGTGTTATTTGCTTGTAAACAACAATATGATTAGTAAACTGTATGTTCTTTTTTAAAACAAAAAAGTAGAATGATTTTTCCATTACGTGGTTTTAACAGAATTGATATACAAACATTGTACTGAATATAATGATAAGAAAAGGAGGCTTGTTTTCTTAATCATGTTATGTATTTTGTTCCTGTAGTAATCAAGGAAACTATGAAAGTCTAATCAGAATCTCAAACCAAAACGTAAATTCCACAGAAAGAACACCACCCCCTCCCAAGTTGGCTAGTCCACACAGGAGCATGGGAATTTCAAAACTTTATTTGTCATAATAAACTTTCCCATTTGTTTTCTTGTGTGCTTTTATCTGTGATAAACCAGGTGCATGGAGGTCAAGAGAATCCAGGCAGGAGGAAAACTAGCAAGTATTTTACCACAGATAAGCCAAAAGCTGAAAAAGAAACTGAAGTTCCAGCCAAAAGAAAGACTCACAAGGAGCCTGATGAATCCGTGAAACCCTCACCTGCAAAAAAAGTTTACAAAGTTGTCGATGATGACGATGATTTTGTCTTACCTCATTCAAAGAAGAACTCAGTTGATGCGACTCCTAGTAAGAAATTGAAGAGTGCATCTGGCGTGGGAGTCCCACAGAAACTTACGGCTATTGATGAAGGTGGTGATGATGACGTCAAGGATGCTGAATCTCCTCACAAGCCTGGTGGTAGGGGTCGTGGCGGAAGAGGTACTTCGGCAGGACCAGCTGGTGGAAGAGGCAGGGGTGCTGGACGAGGTGGATTTATGAATTTCGGAGATAGAAAAGATCCTCCACACAAAGGAGAAAAGGTTTAGTGTTTTGGAATGCCTGGAATTGATTGTCGAAATGATCGTATTATTCTTGATGTTAACCATTAGTCCCTGTTTGCGTGTCTCAGGAAGTTCCTGAAGGTGCTCCAGATTGTTTAGCTGGTTTAACTTTTGTAATTAGTGGTACACTTGACAGGTATTTGTTTGTTTGACTTTCACAAGCTTGTTTGTACATTTGGTTGTAGATTTAAAATCCCTTGCACATACCTTCTTGGCAATCAGCAACCCGATTTTTCTAGGAAGCTATTACATATAATGGCTTCATTGTCAGGATTGTGTTGATATTATTGTTTCAATTACGATGTTTGTCTGGTTGCATTAATTAATTTGATTATGTCTTCTTTCCTTGCTTTATTGGTAGAGTTTAATATATCTTTCAGCATAAGATTGAAGTTTAAAATTTTACCATACTTACAGTTTGGAAAGAGAGGAAGCAGAGGATTTGATAAAACGTCATGGCGGTCGTATTACTGGATCTGTCAGCAAGAAAACGGTTACTTCATGTTTCTATCTTGTAATTTCTTGTATTTTGATACCACTGCTGGCATGTGATTAACATAGTCTGTTTGCAGAACTATCTTTTATGTGATGAAGATATTGAGGGAAGGAAATCCTCTAAAGCCAAAGAACTTGGGTTTGTTATCTTGGACCAAACTAGATGCAATTTCATATTACTTCTGCTTCCTTTATTTATCATCTAAGTTTTAATTGTATTCTGTAGTACTGCTTTTCTCACCGAGGATGGACTGTTTGATATGATTCGGGCATCTATCCGTGCTAAAGTACCTGTGCAAGAGGCAAAGAAATCTGTGGATGATGCGGCAGCAGCATCTTTGCCCAAGAAAAGTCCTAATAAAGTAGCATCAAAGAGTATGTTGCAGTTAACTAAGTAGTTTTGGTCTATCATTCTTATGGCAGATTCATAATTTAGTTTTTGGTTTGACTGGGTTTATGTGTGTGGGCCATGCTTAATTGCATATCACATAGTTTGTTGCGTGTGGGCATTCTTGCTTTTCATTTTGCTTTAAGTTTTTGTCTGTCTAACTCTGTAATTTCTTATGTGGATTTACTGTGTTTTTACATTGACCTCTTTATTCATATAGGCACTTGAATTATGTATATGTTTACTTGCTCTCTCTCTCTCTCTCTCTCTCGTTGTGTCCAATTATGTGTTGTTATGCAGTGTAGTGTTTATGCATATTGTCACACAGCTAGATACATAAAAACATTTATAGATAATTCATATATATATATATATTTATTTATTTGTACATAACTTTTTCTTTACTAAGCAATAACGTTCTTGAGGCAATCTGCTCAAAGACAATGAAGAAAGTACCTTACCCTCCGTTTGGATGAATGAATTGAAAATTGCACAGAATTCTTAAATGACGGAATTTATATCTCCATCGTTTAAATTTCTGGCAGTTGATGATTTCAGTGTTTGGATTTATGTATGTCGAATTTTGTAAATGACAAATTATAGAGGAAACGAAAACCTGTTCAATAGAAATTGCGAAATGACGCCTCTTTTAGCAGAAATTAAACTCGGGAATCTTGATACCCAATTTCCATGATTTTTTCCGCGTGTCATTTAATAAGTTCCGTGCTTAAGTTGCCAAACAATGAAAATATCAATTTCTCCTCTTCAATTCCCGACTTTTAGCTAAATCCTGAGTTATTTTCCTCCATCCAAACGGAGGAAAAATGGAAATGAGATTTCGAAGATATTAATGTAGCATTGGGTACTGTACAGTTCTGCAGGCAAATAATCATCATATGTTTTTGTACTGTCCCCTCCCTTCACAAATCTGGAGCAAACAAGTTGTCTTGTAGTTTGGTTTGGGTGATTGGAAGGAACTGTGATTATCTGCTCTCAGATGTTATCAATATGATTATCTTATATTCTCCTTCATCTTTTTATTTTTAAGTGTAGCCATATATCCAAAAAAAATTTACTCTCAATTTTACTTTTGAAGGAATAATACTTAGATTTTTTTGTAAAAAAAAAAATGTTGCACATTGTTATGTTTTAACTAAATGATCAAAGTCAACTTTGTGGTGATTCTTCTTCTTCTTCTTAACCCCTTCGCATATTTCTTTACCTTCAAAAGTGTGTGTATATATATATATATATATATATATATATATCTCTCTCTCTCTCTCTCTCTCTCTATCTGCCCATCTTGTATCATGTGTATAGTATTTTGCATTGATGGTGCCTATGCCCTGGAGGGCACAAGTAAACTTTCTTGTTATATGGAGTTTGGATGCTTTTCCTAGCAGGTTAATATAGTAGTTGCATCTTATTTGAAGAATACAAAGTAGTTGCATGGTTATTGAAGTTTTCTTATAAAATACACATGTACTGTTCCAGAGGATTGTGCTGGAAGCTCCTTGGCATCAAGTGTATCCCACAAACAATTGGAGTCAGATGCTTCCCATGCTAGGCGTAAGAAGCAAACTACTGAGCATTCTGCCTCTACTTGGACAGAAAAATATAAGCCAAAGGTTCCAAATGACATTATCGGGAATCAGTCACTGGTATGCCTGTTAATTATTGCTTTACCACCATTCCATCTGCTGTTGAATTGTTGTCTGTACATGCATCTATCTAGAAGCCATTGTAAGTTTGTTATTCTGATAAAATTTATGTAATGTCTACTATGCAGGTAAAGCAGCTTCATGATTGGTTGGCACATTGGCATGAGCAATTTCTTGATACTGGAAATAAGAAAAAAGGCAAAAACCCAACCAATTCTGGTGCCAAAAAGGCTGTACTATTAAGTGGAACGCCTGGTATAGGGAAAACGACGTCCGCTAAGTTAGTCAGTCAGATGCTTGGTTTCCAGACAATTGAGGTGTCAATACTTATACCAAATTTGCATAACTATGGAATAATTTGAATGTTGCTGAGTTATGTTACTCAATGCAAATGCCTGCATATTGTTTAGGTAAATGCTAGTGACAGTCGTGGGAAAGCTGATTCCAAGATTGAAAAGGGAATTGGTGGAAGCAACGCAAATTCTATTAAAGAGCTTGTCAGCAACAAGGCCCTGAGCATGGATGGGTTGGTTTTACACACTTTCTCTATATAATGTATATTTTTTGGGGTCATTTATGCATAGGATGTGCCTGAAGGAATTTATTTTCTCTAGTTAATTCTGAGTTAAATTTGCAGATTGAAGCATCCCAAAACTGTGCTAATTATGGATGAGGTTGATGGGATGTCTGCTGGAGATCGGGGAGGAGTTGCTGATCTTATTGCTAGCATAAAGATTTCTAAAATTCCTGTTATCTGCATTTGTAATGATCGTTACAGTCAGAAACTGAAAAGTCTTGTGAACTACTGTTTACTTCTCAGCTTTCGGAAACCTACTAAACAACAGGTCCCCCCCTACCTCCCTAACAGTAAATTTTTGGTATTTTGATATATTTTAGTATTTTAAAGAATTTGTTCTTAGATGTTACTTGAGTGCATTCTTTCTAGTAATTACTTGCAAGTTGCCAAACCATGCTACTAATTGGTTCTTATTAATGTTGGCAATGTTTAAAAAGTTTGGACTGCTGTCATTGAATGGTTTTTTTAATTTTTTTTATTTGGCTTGCTATATTGATTGAAAGTGTGCACTGCGACATGTGTGTGCGCACTCGGACACACAAACTGACAGATGTGATGAAAATTAAATTGTTTATGCTGGTTGTGATGCATAATAAACTTTTTTTGTTAATTAAGCCAATGACTAATGTATTTTAAAGGATTCCACAACATGCTCCTATATCTGTAATGTTATAATTTTTGTTGCTTTATGATGTTGGGTGCCACAAAAACTTCTTTGGCACGAGAGATATTTTTTGATCATTAAACAAGTGGTTTAATAGGTTATTTTTGTCGACCTAGAACTGAAAGATTAATTTTCGACAATAAAAGTGTCTTTGTTCCATTCATTGGCATTTTGGTAGTGAATATTTACCAAGGTTGACAAAAAACATTTTGGTTATGCTGCAGACTTGTTTGTTTCGTTTGGTTTTGGATAGATAGCAATATCTGTTGTCTAACAACACGCTGGCATGTTTTTTCTCAAAGCCTCAGCTCTTATCCTTTCCAGCCTCGGGTTGTAGTACCTGAACTTGAACTATGTTATCTTCTAATTTGCAACCATAAGTCTGTAGTTCTCATACTCAATGAGTCCTTATGATTAATTGATTTTTTTAATAGCATCATTGTTTTTACCAATATCCTTTGAATTGTAATTTTTTTTAAGCAGTTAGAGAAAAGCATTAAAATGTGAAGGCGTGATTTGGTCCATAAGAAAGAACCAATTGATTTGTTATTGGATTTTATTTCTTTTGGACAGGGAAACAAGTTTGGCATTATTTTTCTGTAAGTTAGGATGTAAATAAGAAAGAACCAATTGATTTGTTATTGGATTTTATTTCTTTTGGACAGGGAAACAAGTTTGGCATTATTTTTCTGTAAGTTAGGATGTAAATATCTCTGGCAGCGATAAATGGGCAGCACTCAAACACTCACTTTTGACTTTATGTTTTTGAGGAAAATCTCATGTAGTGTGATGTTTAGCCAATTTAATGGAGGGAAAACCTTTTCGTTCCTGTATATAAAATACAGATATATGCTTCCCATGGCCTGTTGTGCATGCATGTGGGGCTGATGTAGTTGTGAAAATCTGCATTGGTGATTGCATATAGAAGTGCTTGTTTTTCTTCATGTGTGTATGGGCATGGATAGGAAATTTTATTTTTGTTCCTTTGTAATACAGTTAGAAATGACATTTCATGCTTTTTGACTCTTAAATTTGGCTTACCTTTGAATAAGGTTCGAATGATGTTTCTGCTAGGAAGCAGTTACTAACACTTTATATTGTGTTCATGGCGGTAGATGGCAAAGAGGTTGATGCAAATTGCAAATGCTGAAGGACTTAAAGTTAATGAGGTAAATATTGTGATGAAAGTCAAACTGTTTGGAGTTATCATGTACTATATTGCTACAGAAGCTTTGGACCCCACCAAATGTTGTAAATTATTATTTCTGGAAATATTTAGCGTGAGACAAATTCTATTGTTAAGCAAAATGGACTATATTGTAGAATTATATAATTTAATTTTCTTTTACCCCCTTTGTTAGGGCCTAGTTCAGTTTAGGTACTTGTTCTTATTGTGTTAAGTGCTAACCTTCGTAATTGTATTTTGTACTATGGTTTTACGTGTGATCAAGTATCTGGCTTATCTGGTTTCTGACATGTATTTAAAGGTTCTGTTTTTATCCCCATGTTGATTAATCTTCTTGTCATTTTCTCAGATTGCTCTTGAGGAACTCGCAGAAAAAGTTAATGGAGACATGCGAATGGCAGTTAACCAGTTGCAGTATATGAGCCTATCAATGTCTGTCATTAAATACGATGATGTAAGGCAGCGCTTATTAAGCAGTGCAAAGGATGAAGATATTTCACCATTCACAGCTGTTGACAAGTATGGCAGCAATATTTTCATTTTTGTCTCTGGTTTTCTGCATCTTGCTGTCTATTGATATGCGTGTCTTCTCTTATTTATTTCTATTTGCTGTACTTTGTTTCTTGATTGATTTATGCATTAAAATTCTTTAATATTTGAGGTTGCTGTTTCAACCATGACTTTAAGATTCTCACTTCTTTGCTGTCAATTATATGCTTTGTTTTTGTTTTTAATAAAAAACAAAATTTTATTGATAAACTTTGGAACAGTACAAAGATGCAGTGGAAAAAGCTATCCACTGAGAAAATGTAGAAATTAAGAAACTAACCCACCATCCACAAATCAGAAAAACTTAAGGTCTGAGCTCAATTCTTTTTTGATTTTGAGAAATGAAGTTTTTTCGGAATCTTAATGGAAAACATACAACGTAATACCGCAACGCACCATCTACTGTACAACAGGAATACATTAAAATTCATTGCATAAGCTTAAATAAGTACAGCCCTTCCAATTGGCAAAAATTCCAAAGGCGGTATTTCCCTGAATACAGAAGAAACCGGAGCTGATAATGATGCCCAAAACCATAACTTGTTCCGTAAAACCTCCACTTTCACGATGCCCAAAACCTTACAATATCTCATAAAACCTCTGTTTGCCTCCCCTCTATAACTTTTAAAGATCCTTTTGTTTCTCTCTAACCACACCACCCAAAATACAGGCATTACACCACAATCTGATGAAGTCTTTGCCTTCTTTCCTTCCCCAAAAGCGTCTTGTTTCCCTCATGTTAAATTTAACTTCTCAGAATCTTGTTACGGGTACTTTTTCCAGTCAGTGAAGGCTCTATTTGGCCTTCAGGAGTGTTGAGAGTATCCCACATCCAAGGATGGAAGCCTAGCTTAAGAGCTTTAAAGATCTTGGGCTTCTCCATCCTTTCCCATTTGGTTTTGGGTTGAATGCTTACATTCTAGTATGCGTCCATTACTATGTGTGTGATGCTGACTTGTCTTTTTGTCCTGCAGGCTGTTTGGTTTTAATGCAGGAAAGTTGCGGATGGATGAGCGTGTTGACCTGAGCATGAGTGATCCTGATCTAGTCCCTCTTCTTATACAGGTGCGTACTTTGCTAGCGCAGCTGTTTTTGGCTGACATATTCTGAATAAAAAATGATATAACAAACGGTGAGATATTTTAATCTGCTGAGTTTCACTATCGAATACTACTGCCAGAAGAAGACTTGCAGTGCTTAGTGTTAAGAGGCTGCATGGATGATAACCTATTCAGCAGTTTCTGTTTCATGTCACTGGTTAAACTAATAATTATCATATACGTTTGTAGTAACAATAACATCAGGAGTGCTGGTTAATTATAAACATATTACTGCACGAAGCATTATCTTGGAATGCTTTTCAGTTGAAAATGATATTAATGCGAGTAGAATTTTTAAGGGACACTTAACTTAGTAGGAGCATATTCCTAAAAGATACTTTTTCGACGTTTCCTTTGATGTCTTATTTCACTAATCAGAACTCATGAACAATTTTTATTTTTTTATTTTTTTACAAGTAAAAGAAATTTACTAAAGCGAACAGGTGATGGGTGGTATACACCTTAACAAATGATTCCAATGCTCACATACTGAACTGTTCTAGCTATCATTACAGCTCTTCAGACAAATTTCTAATACTATGTGAGAACTTGAACTTGCATCGATATGAAGAACTGTTTTAACATTTGTATCATGACTCTGGCCAAAAAAGAAAGAGCAACATTTGTATCATGAGATTAATGTGGAATATTCTTGTAATTTGGTATGATAACAATGAAGTAGGAAGAAAGGATAAAAAAAATGTATATTCTAAGCTATCAGTCTCTTTCTCTCTCCCCCTTCTCTGTAGATATAATATATATATATATATGTATCAATATTCAAGTCAAGAAAGAGTTTAAAGGAAGCTTAGTGTGTTCTTACTCACCACACTCTCCTCCAGTTTTTAAATATGTGCTATTTGACTTAAGATCTTAGTGCGGCTAGTACCCATACGAATGACTAGATATTTTATTTTGCTTCATTTTCTTTTGATCACTTTCATTCTTCATGGACTTAGATGTAAACTTACATTTATTCAAACATGGACACTTACGCTGTCAAATTTTAACCTTATTCTTTTTCCAAATGATGATATTTGTAGTGAAATGTTTAAATATTCTCGTATATTAAGCTTATTATGCAATTTCTGGCAGGAAAATTATATTAACTATAGGCCAAGTTCGGCTGTCAAGGATGATAGTGGGATAAAACGTATGAACTTGATTGCCCGTGCCGCTGAGTCTATTGGCAATGGGGATATTTTCAATGTACAGATTAGAAAATATCGGCAATGGCAGCTTTCCCAAAGTGCTTGTCTTTCATCCTCTATTTTTCCGTATGTTTCTTAACATCAGCTATGGAAGTCGAAATAATATCTTTATGAGTGTATTCATAATTTCTAGTTTGTGGTATCATTTTTATACTCATTTTTTGTTATAATCAGTGCTGCATTGTTGCGTGGGCAAAGAGAGACACTTGAGCAGGTAATGAATTTCTATTACATGCAAGCTTATAAATTCCAAAAGTGTAACTGATGCTCTCTGTGGCCTTGGAAAATGTATTGATTCTGTGTGCTCTAGTGATTCACATTTATTGCCCCCATTGATTTTCTTTTTCCTTTTTTTTATGTTATGCCAGAGGTATACGCCATATTTGGGATATTATGTGATTGACTTATGCTAGTGTAGACTATTGTAAAAAAGTTCTGCTGGTTTCTTTGAGAGTGAAACCTGTGCTAGTTTCATCTTTAGTGGGCTGATCATTGTTTATGAAGGTAGGTTGTTTTGTGGTGGAGCAGAACTTATTTCTTGAAAGTTTAACGAGGAAATTTATTGAAAAATGTGCTAAGGAGCTGCGTTTAACAAAGTAATGTACTAGAGATTACAGCCTCTGTTTATGGTGACTATTCAATCAAACGATTAATTAAAGGATTAGAAAAACAAAAGATTAATTCCACAGGGCTAGCTCAAGAAATTTGCTCCCATTTCCAATCCCTGTCTAAGTGTAGCATTAATCAATCACTTAGGAGCTGCTCTAAGAACAGCTTGGTTATGCTCATGCCAGCTTGGGTCATTGCATGCAGTCAAGGGAGTCTGACCTCTGCTACACTGAAAAATATAATTGAGGAACATAACTCTCGAGGAAAGCAAAATGCAAGGTTATTTGACCCTTGCTCTGGACTAGCAGGTTGGATCGACATAGAAACTGTCTAGCTGGTCCCTCTTCAGCTAGTCTCACTTCTTGTAATAACTCTCTTTAATTTTGTGTTTGTCACTTTAGTAAATGAATGAACCTTTACTTTCAGTAGATTTTCACATGGTTATGCCACTGTAATTTCTCATGAATTTTTTGAAAATCTTTCAAATGCCTGACAATATAACTGGTTTTTCTTTATAATCATAAATTCCTCTTTGTTCTCATTGGACCACTGGTTCAACTGAATTGTCCCTTTTCTTCATTTTATAGAGTTGGGTTTGATTCCTATTAAAGAGGACTTACACATTTGTGGTACTTGGAAAATTCAGTTTTTGGGTTTTATACCTTCCAAATGTTGTGAAATGTACGTGTTATATATGCATTGAGGTGTATGCTTATTGTCACAAGTTGGCCTTCTTTTGCAGGGAGAAAGGAATTTTAATAGATTTGGAGGGTGGCTGGGAAAGAACTCAACACTTGGAAAAAATTTGAGGCTCTTGGAAGATTTGCATGTCCATCTTCTTGCTTCTCGTGAATCTAGTTCGGGGAGGTAGTCTCTGTTCTACGTTTGAACTTCTGGTCACTAACCTAATGCATTTGTCTTTGAGTTTTGCAATGGCTTATGCCAACATATAAACGTTGTTGACTTGTATAAGGACTGAAATTAATTTACAACCAATGATGTTTTTAAGGGTAAATATCTCCTTAGAACCTTAGGCCCTTTTGTAAACTTTTATTTTCTTATCTGCACATTACCAGTGTCTCCTAGGAAAGAAACTTAACTTTTTTATATTTATTTTGGAGCCTAATGGTTGTCTTAAAATTTCCCTTCTGTTTTTTGTCCTACTGTTCCTTGCCTTTTAGCTTGAAAATTTTAGAAATTGCCATGTGCAATCTCTGGATTACTTTTGATATAATATATTGGATTAGTAAATGTTTATCATATAGTTTATATAAGGTTTTTATTAGTAAATATGTGTTCATTTCAAAGCAATAGGGTGGAAGCACAAAAACTATGTTCACTCAATGGTGTTCTTAGGATGCTGATTTACTTAGCTTCGTAGATTCTTTGATCATAAGGTTCAGATATGTAAGGCAAAATGTTTTTCTTGGGGTATCCTCTGTTTGACTAACTAGATAGAGTCTAAAAGCTAGTATCCTCTGTTCTAGTCTCTTTGTGTTCTGTTCTCTTTACTGCAAATGCAGTTTTAATCTCATCATAGTCTGCTTCATTTCTTTGCTGGTGCTATTGGAAAGAGTTCGTTTGTCTGGAGGGAGAGATGGTATGAGGCGTTGGGAGTTGGCATCTTCAGGATAGTTCTCTTGAAAATCTGTTTTTAGAAATTTAATTGATAGATCTGATCGGTCAGTTTTTGCTCCAGCTGAGGTGATATGTGAAGCAAAGGTTTTGGGTTGGCTTGTGGTTCACAAGAGGGTGAGCACGTGTGGCTTGCTTCAGAATAAGAGACCTAATTGCTGCCTTTCTCCAAGTTGGTGTAAAATGAAAGGAAGATGCAGATTGTTTGTTTGTCCATTGTCCCGTAGCTTTAAACTTGTGGTGACTATTCAAGGAGGCTGGAGTGAGTAGGGTAATTCCACAAGGGTGCCATTCATTGCTTAGTGAAAGTCTTGCTGCTTTCGGTGGAGGAAAGAAGGCTAGAGTGTTATGGGGTTGTTGCAGGAGGGCTATCTTGAGGATTTTTGACAATAAATGAGGGATGGGGGTAGAAGCGCTGTGGGAGAGGGTGAGGATTTTGTCGTCCATTTGGGCTTCAGTTACATCCGAATTCAGGGATCTTAATTTCTCTTCTTAATTTGCTAAATTGGGAAGTATCCATAGCATAATGTGTTTGTTGTAGGTTCCGTTGTTTTCACTTGTATCAGTTCTTTGTTTTTGATAGACTCCTTGTTCACCACTTCTTGTGTCTATTTCATTATCTTTTCAAAAAATTGTCCTATTTTGTCCCCCTTGAAAGGATCTAAGTTTCTTATGCTGTAAATTATTCAGGGAAACCCTGCGAGTTGAATACCTTTCTCTTCTTCTGAAACGATTGACTGTGCCACTCCGTGAACTTCCTAAGGTTGGAAACAATCAATTTTTGGTTGCGTATGAATCTTTATATCAATAACAAAAGATGTAAAATAGTTGGGTTGAAGATCAGTTGTAAATCCATCTTCTGTGTTTTAAAAAATTACCAGGATGAAGCTGTACACAAAGTTGTGGATTTCATGAATACTTACTCCATTAGTCAGGATGACTTTGATACTATTGTGGAGTTATCCAAATTTCAGGTAACCCCACCTAACTTGGTGCAGCTTTGCTACTGTTCTAAAGTTGTTCATGTTTTCTCATCGATACCTTACGTATCAGGGGCACCCAAATCCTCTAGATGGGATTCAACCAGCTGTAAAGGCAGCGCTGACAAAAGCTTACAAAGAAGGCAGCAAAACAAGGATGGTGCGAGCTGCAGATTTTGTCACTTTACCTGGAATGAAGAAGGCTCCTAAGAAGCGGATTGCTGCTATTTTAGAACCATCTGTTGATGTAATTGGAGAGAACAATGATGATACTTTGGTTGAGAGTGAAGAAGAAAATTCGTCAGATACAGAGGACTTGGGTAAGTTTTTGTCTGTAATCATATTGTTGCTGTTTTCTTATATGTTTTTCTCTGTCATCAGATTTTTGCTGTTTTGTTAGATAATTGCAGATAGTGCATTTTGATAGGACTGCTTTAGTTTTAGGAAATTTTTCACAAATGGCAATCTCGCTCTGAATAATGCAGTTTGTGAAAAGGTGGCGCCTTTCAGGAACAGTAAGCTGTATAATTATTATTATGCGAAATAAAGATGGCATACGGTAACATGCTGCACTCCATAAAATAAATGGAGGGAATGTTCCATACTGTCTGGGAACATCGTTTTGATTCTGAAAATTGTAAAAAGAAAAGGAAATGCCGGGAACGTGTTTGGAAATGTTCTTTCATGAACTGTTCGATGATATATTATTTTTTCTGAGCGTCCATCTCCGGGGAATATTGAAATGATGCCGCTTTTTGCTCTTTGTTTTTGTTCAAGAAACCTGACACCACTAAAAATTGTTTGTTTTAAAATTAATGCAATTTTTTTATGATATGGCCAACAGAAACTTGGCGATGAATTTCATTATGGTAGGATTGTAATGGGAAGAAAAAACTATGCAAACTAGAATGCTTCTAGACTCTTTAACTATTCTGGTTGACTGCGACTTATTGGTGTTCACTTAGTGATTGTTCTTTTCACACTTTTTTCAGAAGGTTCTGCGGCTGGTGAGAAGCTGCAACAGGAACTTCAAAGTTTAAATACAAAAGGTAGTTGTTAGCCACATGGACTCACACACGCCCATGTTCATGTCATTTAGGTGCACTTTATTTCTGAATGCATGTTTTACTTGTGCCTCATACTATGTAGGAGTGCATGTACAATTCGATTTGAAGGGTGCAACAAATTCAAGTGCAAAGAAGACACCAACGGGCAGGGGTAGAGGTGGTTCATCTGCCGCAGCTGAGAAAAAAGGAGGCCGAGGTTCAGGGGCTGGTGGAAAGAGAAAGAGATGAAGGGAGGTGAAAGAAGAGACGTCGACTTTCCTTTTTCCTGTATTTGGCACGTTTTATAAGAAAATGTAAATAGATTTTTCCTCCACACATAAACATTTTTGGTAGGTCACTTGGCGAGGAATGGTAGGTCTTCGGTTGTGTTGGTTTACGAGGTTACTGTTGGTGCTATTGAATTTAACTCCAAGATTCATCTTTTTGCCTTTAGTAGCGTTTTATTTTCATCAATGCACTAGATAATGGTTTTAGTAAGATTAACTTGTGTTAACGGTGCTTTGTTCATTCATTCATATAGTGCGTCAGGTGACAATTCTCATTGAGTAATCTGAGAACCAGAGCTTCTACAAAATCACTTGCCATAAATAACAAGTTCATAAAATATGTTTGTCTTTTTCTAATCTCACCATGAGAAATATTAATTAATCTGCCTTAACAAAAGTAATGCTAAGTATTGGTTTGTATTAAGCTTCGTTGGTTAATACAATGTTTTAAATTTAAATTTGCTGGTTGTTAATCTTAACTAAAGATTAACAACCAGCAAATTTAAATTAAACCCATCAAAGCTCATCACGGTGATCAAAGCCTAAACCCTAAACCCTAAACCCTAATATTTAGGGAGGGGAGTGTTTTTTCACACATAAATGCCGAGTTTGAACATGAGATTATTGGTCTGCAAATTAAGATACTTTTTCACTAGTCTCCGAGTCAAGTCATGCTCAAAGAATACTAATAGGGGATTTTTCTTTCATGCGTTTTATAGATGTCAAACTTTGTTCAGCTGATAAAAGTAAAACATCAAAGCTCATCACGGTGATCGAAAACCAGATGCATCTAAATTGCAAGGCATGCCTTTCTCTTTGTGGTAGTATAATGAGCATCCCTCTCATACCCTCCATAATAATCCTAAGCATTAATGTTGTAAATTAGATAAAGAGTGCTGCTAAACAAACCCTAAAATTAATTGAGTACATCCTATAATCTAAGTGCACCTTAACATTTAAATCAAAATGTAAAATTAACTAAGTACACCCTAGTTGACTACCAAAAATACCCCTGGCACACCCTTATACACTCTATCACACAACACCCTAACCAATCCTAAGCCAGGTTTCTCTTTTTACATGAATTTGTGCTCTATTTTCCGATTTTGGGTTTGCACTACTTTTGAGAGAAATTGGTAAGGACTGGATTTGTGCATGAATGAAATTTTGTGTTGATTTGTCAAATTGCGTTGGCTCATCCAAAATTTCAACTGCAGCTGTGGTTAAAGATGGGAGCTGGTCGATTGAGAAGCCAACACTTCAGAACATGAACAAGCAAGGTGAGCAAGATTGCTTCAGTTTTAACATCACAATAACTGAAGGGGTCCTTTGTAGCAGTGTTTACCTGAATGGTGTACATATTGATGATGGTTGTCATGTCGACAATTGAAACTAGTGTAACACCCCATGATACAACAAGTGGAATGCTAACCAAGATATCTGAATCCGATTGTGAAACTCGGAATTGATTTAAAAATTGTAAATAGTTGAGGGCCTTGAGTGGAGAATTGAAAGGCAACCTTCCTGATAACTGACTTGAAACCGCAATCCAGTTTTCCAATAAATGAATTACGATTGCTCTAACAAGGGGGAGAGAGAGAGAGAGAGAGAGAGAGAGAGAGAGACGGGGAGCAATAAAAAAGAAATAGAAAAGTTTTCTCCCAGCTAACAGAGGTGTCGAAAGTTTTGCATTTGGATAACATCAATAAAAGGGCATTTGGAGAAGATGTTCAACCCAGCAAGATCAGAAAACTGATTGTTAGACGTTAGAATAAAATTTTCAGATTCTATGACAGGTGGATGACACTCATTGTTTATGTATATACGGATAGAAAATACATTTGTATTATTATTAACATATGGTCAATATGTTCTTTTTGGTCATTTTATATTATGGTAAATTAGTAATTCAATAAATAGTTTGGTAGTAGGGTGTGCTTAGTTAATTTTAGAGTTCATTTAGCAGCACTCTAGATAAATCCATACATACATAAAACGAGCATATAAGTAATAGTAGCTAGTAGGAATTATATCCCAACAATTCAACAAGAACGAACAAAGTAGTGATATTCTCACTCTCATAGCAATACTACAAACATAGGACAAAACAATATTGGTAAACACAAGAGTGGTCCATATAGTTCTCCAGAAATCCCTAAAATAGATCTTGCATCTAGGTATGCAAAACCATATGAAAGGCCCATACCATATGTGATTATGAACCTTTATTTAGCTACATATAGATATAGTAGTACAACAAATATTACTGTCCGGCTGGGAAACGGAAACAGTCAATATGCCACTGACAATATGCCAATATAATTGTCGCAAACAAAATGTACTGACATGTTATCGATACAATTTCACCAATATTGACGGACATATATTATTTCAACAAGATCGATGCGCACAACCTTTATTTAATAAAGAACTGATGGCTTGCAGAAAGAACTTCTGAGATATTCATCAGAGACATATATGTATACACCATTTTTATTAAGGGGTGGTGGTTATTGAAGGTGGAGAGAACGGAAATATGGGAGTTGATGGGAAATTTGGAAGTGAAGTAATAATAGGGGGAGGCAACCTATCTTCTGGCCATAAAGGTGTGGAGGTCAGAGGAGGAAACTTCAGGTTAGGGATCTTAGGCAGCTTATAACGAGGAAAGGTAGAGGCTAAGAGTTTTCGAGGGGCGGCGAAAGCTGAATGTGTGCTTGAAAGTAATGAAGCGATGACAAAGATAGCTATGACAAATGATTTCCAAGTTGCCATCTTAGTGTGTGGAAATAAAGCTGATGAAATTTGATGTGGACGTGAAGACCAGCCTATGGTTATAATTTATAACGTTGATTCCAGAGGGAACAAGAACAACCCCATTTATTTTTGGTTTTAAATGCTGTAAAATTCTGTTGAAAAATAAAAATATGTCAGATGCCGGTATGGGTCAAAATTTAGAATAGGATAGTAATAATTTTTAGTTTTCCATTAAAACTCTCGCAGTTGGTAGGTAGTTACATCTATCATTGTCTTGGTTTCTATTTTGCGTTGCCATGCCATTCTTCAGAACCAGATATATACAGACGAAAGAGGGGATGACGTGTAAAGTTATAGAATAATTAATGGGGTAATTTGGATGAGGTGTGGCTGGATCTGGAAGGGTGCACATTTTTCTCGTTCTTCTTGAAAAGGAAAGCTTGATAGAATAATAATCTCAAAGATAAAATAGACTTTGGCTGGAAAGGGATACTGAAATGATTGAAAAAGGCGATGTGGCCCTTTGTTGTTTTGTTGCCGACAGAAGAGTGCGAAGTGACCAAATTCATATATATATATATATATATATATATATATATATATATATATATATTATATTGTTGTTTGGGTGTTTGTCTTTAATTCCAAGTCAAGTCAAGTGGTCTCAATTTCAAGCCCGAGACCCAATTCCAAGCCAAGTCAAGTGGTCTCAATTTCAAACCAAGTTAAGTGAGACTCAACTTCACAAGAAATTATTATTTATAATGATAGTAAATAAATGAAAGACCAAGTAGTGTTGGTTGGGATTTCACTCAAAGGCGAACTAGTGGCCTACGGATTCTCTCTCTCTCTCTCTCTCTCTCTCTCTCTCTCTCTATATATATATATATATATATATATATATATATGAAAGTTCGAAGGCTAACTTTATGGCCTTATACTATCTATACAATAATATTTAAACTCAACATGATGCAGATGGACTCATTAGAATTCTAAGTCACCCAACATCAGTGGATTATGTTTAATCAAAACTAGAAACTCCGGAAACCATGATGTCTCACCATATGTCAAGCCAAGTCCTCAGAGGTCCAAGTCCAACCCGGGAAGTAGGCCCAAAACCTCCGGATGTTTTCATGCAAGTGACGAGATCCATCCAAGGAAAGTAATCAAAGAAATTGATGTCAATCCGGAACATTCCTAAGGAGGAGAGAATCAAGTGATCATATTTGCAATCCGATGATCTCATTCAAATAAATTATGCTGATTTTGGGAAGCCACACAAGGAAAGATATTGAACGAAGTTGACCTTTGGCCATTTGATGGCCAACCCATGGGCTGACAGATGCCCCTATATATACCTCTCTAGATGAAGAGCAAAGGAGACCGACATCAGACACAAAAACCTACTTTTTGTCTTTCACTTTTCTATCCCTAGACTAGGTTTTTATTTTCCATGCAAGTAGACTAGATCAGTTCTTCATTTTCGTTAGTTTAAGTTTAATTTCTTGCATTTTCCATTACATTGTTTTATGACTCAAGTTTATTGCTTTACTTTTAATTGTTATCGAATTTTCTTTAAGTTTAATTTAATTTCAGATTGCTTTATTTGATCGCCTTTATCGTTCATATCATTCTTGTTTCATTCTGACTTAATTTTATGTTTATTGTTGCTTCGATCTTATTTTTGCATTTATTTTCTTGCTTTTTAGTAATCGTCTTTTAATTTAATTTGCATCATTATCATTAAATCCAAAAAAAAAAAACTAAAATATCCATACGAAACCTAACCATCCTCGACCTCGAGGAAGTGAAAGAACCTAGGCCAAGAGGAGGTTCCCTGCTTGGCCGATTAATCGGCTGGTTAGAAGTTAGAAGCATGAACACAACAATCCAACTTTTTCCATTCAAGCCAATTAGTTGCTTGGTGGTGGCACGCTTGCGCAATCTAAGAAAAGAAGGACCAATAGTTCATTTTGTCAACCACCTTGGCTGAAAAGAGGCAAATATAATTTGGCACACCTGGTAGGCCACTAGGTTTTGTATGGTCATAAACACTAGGAGGAATCCTAAAAGAGATCAAGAGTTTGAATTGTTTAGACTTTGCTCAGAATCAGAGACAAGCATGGCTCACTTCCCATGAACACTTAACCACAAAATGTTCCTAACGGTCAACAAGGCCAAAATGGCCTTGGTCGAGCCACAACCATCGACCCCAACCATGTGGTGGTCGAAGATGTTACGGAAGTCATTGGAGGACCAGTCTTGAGGCCGAACTCGGCCACTTCGTTGGAGATCCAACAACTTATTCGAGCAATGGAGACATCAAACCAACTCAACCACCAATGGATGCAAGAGATGGCTCAAACCATAGCTACCCAAAATGCTCAGATAAATGAGAGGTTTGATCGATTGCTAGGTCAAGAAAATGGCCAAAATGGGAATCAGGTGACTCCGAATGGAGTGCCAGTGGCAGGGCCTCAGGTGGAGGTCCAATCAAACATCTTGGGCTCGAATATGCCTCAATTGAATCCATCAGCTAGGGGCAACTCAGCCCTAGCAGTCAATGTTCCGCTAATGGGTAATAACCCATATGTGGTGGCAACTAATTCCAAGGATTCCTGCCATATAACCAATTCTGCCCACAAGCCCACTAGGGGTAGGAGTCAACTTCGCTGGACCTCATATCAACTAATTCACCGGAATTAGTGGATGGAATAATCTTGGTGGGAATGCAAACTTGAATAATTCACTACTAGGAAACCAAGCGATCGACTGAGGGGCAATAAAACAGATGATCTAAGATATGGTGCCTCATGCTAGGAGGATTAGTAGACCAGTTTACCATAGGCCCTATCTGGAGCATTTTGATCAAGAGGAGTTTCCACGAAGATTCAAAGTTCCGGATTTTGCATTGTTTTCAAGAGACCGACTTCAGTCGATCGTGGAGCATATTGGCCTATTCATGGCTTAATGTGCGAAAATCAAACATCATGATGCCTTGAAATTAAGGCTATTCCCGAGTACCCTCACTGTGGCTACTTTTTCATGGTCTGTCAAACTTCCTCAAAACTTCGTTCCAAATTGGCAGATCATGGAGCAAATCTTTCACAAACAATTTTATCAGCCGGAGCTAGATATTTCGGTGGCCAAACACCAAGGTAGGTCAATAGTATATGAGTAAAGGTTCAAAGCTTCCTCCGATACCTCTGAGCAAGACTTAAACAAGAAGGGTTTAGAGACAATATGTTGCCACGTGCAATGCGGAGTTTGAATAGGAGGATGAGAGGCAAGCCCAACTTAACCGATTAGTTGAGCTTCGAGAAAAGCTTCAGCTGGAAGAGTTGGAGTTGGCCAAAGCCGATGTCATGGCTTCGTTGGAGGCAGCAACAGCGAAAGAAATGAAAATGCTCCTGTAATGGGCGAATGGCTGAGTCATGGTAACGGCCTTAGATGAGCCAATCTTGGAGTTTGAGGCTCATTTGAGCGGAGCTTTTAAGGCAAAGAATTCCAAGGCCAAATCTTGTAGGCCAATGAAAGGGTTGGATGATGGGCAATCAAAAGTTGAGAAATCTAGAAAGGTTCAATTGAAGGCCAAGCCTCCGGTTCTTAAGAGTCAAGTAGCGACTGAGGTGGTATCACCAATTGAGGTCAATGAGAAAAAAGCGAGCGAACATGAAATGGTTGAGGATGTTAGGGATAAATCCAAGACGAGAGAAGACAAGCAAAAGGTGGAAGATGACCAAGTTATGGTCATTGCTCAAACACCCAAGGCAGAAGAAAAGGCTGAGCAATACGGCCGATGTAGAGGCCAAAGAAACTTCAGAAAACCCGGAAAGCGCCTTGGCCGATGATAAAGAGCTTTATAGGGAAGATGAAGAGTGTGGTGATGACGAGTATTTCGAAGAACTTACAGAAGAAGTTATGGAGCAACTGAACATAAGGAAGAGATGATCGAGCTAGATAGTGAATTGAAGTAGGATGAACCAAGGTCAAGTTTGGGGACTTCGATGAAGTTGAGGCCATGGTGGTCACATTTCTGCTATTTTTCGAAGCTCAGTCAGGTCAACTAATCTCCATGGATGAGGATGTTTTCGATGAAGTCAAATCCATGGTTCACATGGGAGAACCAAAGGAAATCGAGGTGACTCGAGAATTCCCAAAGGCGGAGGTAGCTCAGCCTCAAATCATGGTGCCAAGTTTAGAGAAGAGAACGCCAGAGAAGGTGTGCTATGAAATACCCACCAAAAGGATGGCTTACCACCTTAAACCTCTATACATAAGCGCTCATATTGATGGGGTTCCGGTGAGCAAAGTTCTAGTTGACACAAGAGCCACGATGAACATCCTTCTAGCCTTGGTGATAAAGAAATTGAAGAAAAGTTCAGATGAACTGATCCCGACTGAGACAACGGTCAGTGACTTTGTGGGAGATACCATAAGATCAAGGTGAATTATCCCACACCAAGTTAGAGTTGGGGAAAAGGTCAGGGTGACAACCTTCTTTGTGGTGGAAACAACGGCTCACTTTAGTGCATTGTTAGGTAGAGATTGGATACACAGAAGTATGTGTGTCCCTTCCTCGCTTCATCAGACTTTACAATTTTGGCCCTATGGGAGTATGGAACTGGTTCAGGCCAACTCACGGCCTTTTATGGCTTCATCCAATGCAGTGCATGCCAGATTTTATGAGGATGATCTTTGGTCCTCTTTATTTCACGGGGTCATATAAGAACGGCCGACTTACGAGAGTCTAGGCCCAAAAATTGATAGACTTGGAGGCACATGATGCCCTAACAGATCGGGAGTGCCCCACAATAACTGATTTCTTCTTTTTCAATGAGTGATGCAACTATTGAGGAAGAGAAGAAAGCCAGGGTGGAAGACACTTTGAGATAGCTATATGATTTTTGGGCCGAGAGAGCGGCTGAGCATGGGTCCACCGCTCATTTGGTATAATTCCTCCATGAAGGTCCGAAAGATGATGCACTTGAAATAGCCCGGGTAACGATGATCTAAGCACATGGATAAGTCACTAGGTGACCTCTTTGAGCATCCGTAGAAAAATCAAAAGCAATCCTCAATATGGTGCTTGGACAAGGGGAGGCAAACAATCGATTTTTCTAGAAGCAAGTTACCTCGGAATGTGTTGTTAGCTGGACCCAATTCCGGGAAGTAAACTTGGAGCCACAGCTGGAAAAGCCAAATCGGGCATGAAGCATTGCATGACATGGGTTTGGGGAAAATAATGTGATGAAGGCATCTATAAAAGTAAGCCAAAAAGATGGGACCCAAGGCCATTGCTTGGCCATCTGCAAGAGCCTCTGTAATAACCGGATCCTAAATGAATTTTTAATTATTAATTTATTCAAGTAAAAGATAATTTTACCCTTGAAATATTTTAATGTTTTAAAAGTTGACTTTTTGTTTGGAAAATAAGTATCGTTGCATAGAGCATGTCGAGATGAGTCCATATACACATAGTGGACTCAAATCGGAGTTATATTGAAGAAGTTACGATCAAAAGAAGTCCAGTGGCACAATCATAATTTTTTCGAAGTTCAGTTTTTAAGAAACCCAGATTTTCTTCATCTCTTCCTCTCTTCCACGAGCAGCAAACTTCAGACAGTGATTTCTCCTCCGCCTTGCCACCAATTCTGACTCCACAACTTGCAAACTCTTCATCTCTCTCTCCTCTTCACATCCATACCAATTTTCAGCCCCCAAATCCAAGGAATTAAACCCAAAATCAGAGCAAAAATCGGGCTGTTTAAAAACAATGGCCACCAATGCCATTTTCAGCCAACTTCGGCCACCACCTGCCACCAAATTACTACCAAAACACTCCCCTACCTCCCCTATGTGATTTCCCTTATAGACTCGACCCAATTTCAAGTAGAAATTGTCTAATCCAAACCCAAAACTTTCTAGGTTTTTCAAAGAGGAAATCGCTCGTTCGAGGGCTTTAACGGTGGAATTGATCTTCGAGCCAAGGTATAAAGTTACTCCCCTTGATGTGCTTGATCTGTAAGTATGAATATTGTCCGGCGGTTTGGAGTTTTTCGATCGCCAAAAAATTGCTCTACACACCCGCTGGCGGTGGCGGCTCGTTGGTGGGGTGTCAAGTTTGGGCTTTGGTCCTAAAATGATACCCACGTAGTCCCGAGCACGACGGTATGCTCGGATTTCATTTTGGTTACCATTTGATTGTCGATCGGATATCACATAGTAGGAGTTATCCGGGTTCGAAATGTTTGGATCGTTAGATTGACTTCATTTTCAAATATGTTGATCTTGGCACTTCTAGGATCGTATAGGAATACTCCGATTTAATAATTCAAATTTTAGATAAACAATAACAGTCCGATCGTGCGATCGTGAGCGATCCAACCTTTCAATTCGGTCCAAACTTGCAAGACAGGTATAGTAAACCTTGTTGAACCCGTAGGAACTGTCAGATCGGAAATGGGAGGTCGTGGGCTTGTAGGCCCGGTTGACCCAATTTAGAAAGTTTGACACTCAGTTGACCGTGAGTCTTCCGAGGTAGTTTCACCATTCGAGAAGTGGTAGAACGACCGTGTAAACGAGGTTTGACTGTTTGTGAACTATTTTGTTTATGTTTGGATTATGAGTTTATGTTATAGTGTTTTATGGTATTCTTGGTTGTTATTATGATATTCGAAGATTATCTTGTTATTTATCTATTATTATTATTATGATTATTATTAAAGTATATGACTGAGTGATATCTGGTTATCTATGAAGGCCTATTGTTTTAATAGTGGAATATAGTATTCTATGGAATTTATATGTAAACAAGTGTTGATTAATATTTGTTTTACTTTGGGGTTTTGACGGGTTTACAAGATTATGGTTGAGATTATTGGACTTTAGATTGAGGTTTGTGAATATTTTTTATCTTTATGAGCTTTATGCTTGAGAAAAGATTTGGAAAATGGGTTTGTGAAAGCGGATTTGTGGAATAAGAGAAATTTTATGATAAATGTCGGAATATGTTTTCAAACCTTTGAAACAATTTTGTCATTTATAACAATGCCCCACGAGTTTCTGGGACACCTGAACCATATGGTGCTAGAATATGCATTCTCAGGCTGACTACATGTCCCCCGATCGAGTTCTGCGAGGATGTACGGCTCAAGTTGACTCGGTGTCCCCTGAGTTTTGCGAGGAATGATGCTCAGGCTGACTAAATGTCCCCTAAGTCTTGCGAGGAATACGGCTCTGTTTGACTCTGTGTTTCCGAGGCATGCGAGGATTTGTTGCTTATGTGATACTTAGAATTGACGGAATATGATTGGAATTACGGATCATGAATGGGGGTACGACTAGGTGGAGAGTATTTAAGTTTTGAGATATTTTAAACTAAAACTGAGGATTTTATCTTGGTATTTATGGACGAAGGTTTTAATATATGTTTTCCTACTTAAGAGACAAGGATTAAGAGTTTTCTAAGTTTTAAGGATTTTGTATAATTCACGATTATTTGTAGTGAAATTTTATTTTACCATGTCGTTAATTGATTTTATATACCCGTTCTTTTTCTCCTTGTGTTTCTTTTCCAATTAAAAAGTTATTCTCCTGTCATTATTATTTTTTTCCTTTTCAATTTCTTTTCACATTTGATTTTGTAAGACATGAGGTAAACATAAAAGTTGAATATGTAACTCGTCAAACAAAACATAGAGGAAGAACTATGTATGGCTTGATCCCTTAGTAAGGGTACGTAGGCAACCTAGAGTTACTAGGTGCAGCTGCCAAATTAAGTGATTGAAAAGTTGTTCAGCTAAGTTATTTTGAAATTTGTTAAATTGTTATAAAAGTTGAGATCAATTTCAGATGGCAGAACGACTTATTTGGTATAAAGAGACCTAAGGCTGTAAAGATGTGATGTTTGGTTGCATGAATTCTCTTATCGAGCATACTGAACGGTTGTGGATATTTAAATTGCTTGTTGTACAGGTAGCAAAGTTTGGGAATGAGCAATTTATAGGGAAGACTCTGCTGAATTTTGGGCAGAAGTCAATTGTTTCATGAAATTTCAAATCTTAGATAGAAGGGCAATTTGGTCAAATGTGCTCAGCACCTGCAAGGTGTCGGATACGCACAGGATTAGGCGCAGATTCCAAAGTGGAATTTGGGTCGAGTCCTGTCAGCCTCAGCCAAAAGTGGGACTTCTTCTGTGACTTGGCTAGGCTCTGAGCAAGTCAAGAATTTGCATAGCCACATCTAAATGGTTTTTGGCCTATCAAATGATGAATCTAGGAAGCAAAGTTTAGGTTTGTTGGGAGAGAATTTTCTAAGAGTAATGACAATGGAGTTTTGATTATGGAGAAACATTTGGAGGCAAATTGGTATTTATAATGCCTAGGTTTTCTAACAATTATGAAGTTCAAAGGTCTCTCGAAAATTTATTAGGGTATCTCCCTTAACATCAATTTAATTCAAACACCATAAATTGCTACAGTAAAGCATGAAGTTGAAACATCCAGAGAAAACTAAAAAGTCGTAAGAATTTTGATTCACTTACCTTTCCACCAATCGCAGGCCAAGGAATCAAGGGGCCAATGTTTGGGTGTGGTCTCAAATTCCAAGCCAAGTCAAGTGGTCTCCAATTCCAATCCAAGTCAAGTGGTCTCAATTCCAAGCCAAGTCAAGGAGACCTAATTCCAAGCCAAGTTAAGTGGTCCCAATCTCAAACCAAGTCAAGTGGGACTCAACTCCACAAGGTCTAGCCAAATAAAGAAATTGTTATTTATAATGGCAGTAAATAAATGAAAGACCAAGTAGTTTTGGTTTGTAATAAAGGCTTAGCCAATTAATGCAGGATGTTTGGATTCTCTTACCACTCACTTGCATGGTCCAAAAACAGTCGGGTCGAGTTCCTTGTCAACTAGATCAAGCTCCTTTTTAGCCGGGTCAAGAAGCTCAAGCTCCTCTTCCCAAATCTTCAAAGCTCAAGTTCTTCACTTGGGATGTAGTTGTTGAAGTGAGTTTCGATACTTGGGGATCCTCGGTTGGGAATTGTCTTTATAGCTTAAGATGTTGCGGCTAGAAAGGATGAGAAGTTAAGCTCTCCTTGGCCAATCTGATGTTTTGACATTGCAAATGACCATCGGATCTCAAGGAGAGAAAATGGTGGGGACAATTTTAAATAAAACAAATAGTCAAAATGGACATGTTGCTGATCAGTTTGATCTTTCAATATATATTTGTATTTTGAGAAGGAAAGTATGGTTGGATATTTCTTGATTTATGTGATTTGACTTGAGCGAAGAAATGTCTAATGGCGGGGATTTCACTCAAAGGCCAACTAGTGGCCTACGGATTCTCACTCTATAAATAAATAAATAAATATATATGGTTATGGTGATATTTGCATCTTAACATATAATTGTTTTATTATATATATAGTATATATTTTAATATGGAGGAGTAAGAAGTCACATGAACTTTGGCCAAGTTTCTTGAAAAGGCCAAATGGCCTAAAGATCTTTATAAAAAAAGATATGATGAAAGTTCAAAGGCCACCTTTATGGCCTTATACTATCTATGTAATAATATTTAGACTCAACATATAAGGTATAATCATAGTCTAAAATATCGATAATATCGACAAAATATCGAGGATATTATCGTTTTTTCGGGTCACAGATATTTGAAACGTATCCATACACATATCGTATAAATATCGATAATATCGAAAAATATCGATGTCGATAATTTCACTCACACTTCAGCAATATTTTGTCAAAATATCGCTATAATATCGAAAATATTGATGTAATGAAAAAAAAGAAAAAAAAAAGAAACACAAAACACGCATGCAAAGAGGATTCAAACTCCTGCCATTTCACTCCTCCAACGCCTTAACGACCATGTTGCTTATGGTTTTGTGATAATATGGTAAAATATGTATATTTATATTCTTTTGTTTTGATTTGTTTTTGCAAGAATCAGATTTTCACATGAGAATGTGAGTCTTTGACCTTTCTTTTTGGGATGGAATCAAGCGGCTCATGGAAAGAATCTGAGACCCAATCTTCAAATGATTTTTCTTATAGACAACGTCAATCAATCTCGGATCCATATAGGTGACATGTTAACAATTATATGCAAAACTATTTTGAGGATTTATCATTTGATGACTACTCTTCATAATACACTTACTCTACACATAGAGATGATGAAGATAGTGAAAAATTTGAACCTCATAGGAACTCTATGTGGCACTAAGTCATCATGTATCTTACCATGCAAGTATAAAGTGTAAGATATTGTGATAAATCATTATATATAAATAATTATGGTGTGTTTAATCTTCTTTCATTAATTATTACATATTTTCTACACTCACAGTGTTTGTCAGCTTGCTATATAATCAACTTAAATAAGTTAAACCCATCATGCAATGCATTTCCTTCCAATTTTTTGTGACTAATAGATAATTGACTAAATAAACATCCTCCAAAGTTTCAATAAAAATTTCCAAGTTTTTCTTATAATTTACGTCGTTTTTATTCAATTTTTATCGATATCAATAATATTCCAATATTTCCATCGAAATTTTCGTGTTTTTGGACTACCGATATTTTTGATACCATCGATATTTTAGACCTTGGGTATAATATATATATATATATGATGCAGTCATTAGAATTCCAAGTCATCCAACATCGGTGGATTATGTTCAATCAAAACTAGAAACTCCGGAAACCACGATGTCACACCATATGTGAAGCCAAGTCTTCAGAGGTCCAAGCCCAACCTTTGGAAGTAGGCCCAAAACCCCCGGATGTTTTTATGCACATGACGAGATCCATCCAAGGAAAGCAATTAAAGAAATTGATGTCAATCCGGAACATTCCTAATGAGGAGAGAATCAAGTGATTAGATTTGCAATTCGATGAACTCATTCGAATCAATTCCGCGGATTTTGGAAGCCACACAAAGAAAGATTTTGAACGAAGTTGACCTTTGGTCATTTGATGGCCAACCACGGGCTGACAAATGCTCCTATATATACCTCTCTAGATGAAAAGCAAAGGAGACCGACATGAGACACAAAAACCTACTTTTTGTTTTTGCACTTTTCTATCCCTAGACTATGTTTTTATTTTCCAAGCAAGTAGACTAGATCAGTTCTTCGATTTCGTTAGTTTAAGTTTAATTTCTTGCATTTTCCATTACGTTGTTTTAAGATCCAAATTTGTTGCTTTACTTTTAATTGTTATCGAATTTTTTTTAAGTTTAATTTAATTTCAGATTGCTTTCTTTTATCATCTTCATCGTTCATATCGTTCATATCATTCTTGTTTCATTCTTACTTAAATTTACGTTTATTGTTGCTTCGATCTTATTTTTGCATTTATTTTCTTGTTATTTAGTGGCTTGGTGGCTTGGTCTACCTCATACTATGTAGAAGTGCATGTACAATTCGATTTGAAGGGTGCAAATTCAAGTGCAAAGAAGACACCAATGGGCAGGGGTAGAGGTGGTTCATCTGCCGCAGCTGAGAAAAAAGGCGGCCGAGGTTCAGGGGCTGATGGAAAGAGAAAGAGATGAAGAGGGAGATGGAAGAAGAGACGTTGCCTTTCCTTCTTCCTGTATTTGGCACGTTTTTAAGAAAATGTAAATTGATTTTTCCTCCACACAAACATTTTTGGTAGGTCACTTGGTGAGGAACGGTAGGATCTTCGGTTTAGTGTTGGCTTACAAGGTTATACTGGTGATACTATTGAATTCAACTCCAAGATTTATCTTCTGCCTTTAGTAGCATTTTATTTTCATCAATGCACTAGATAATGGTTTTAGTAGATTAACTTGTGTTTACGGTGGTTTGATATAGTGTGTCAGGTGACAATTCTCACTGAGTAATCTGAGAACCAGAGCTTCTACAAAATCACTAACCAGTTCATAAAATATGTTTGTCTTTTTCTAATCTCACCATGAGAAATATTAATTAATTTGCCCTAACAAAAGTAATGCAAAGCATGGGTTTGTATTAAACTTTGTTGGTTAATACTTTTTTTTTTTTATAAAAAATTTGCTGCTGGTTAATCTCTGGTTAAGCTTAATATTTAGGAGGGATGTGTTTTCTCACACACAAATGCCGAAGTGCCATAGGGATTTGAACAGGAGACTATTAGTCTGCAAGTCAAGGTCCTTTTTCACTAGTGTCCGAATCAAATCATGCTTAAAGAATACTAATACGGGATTTTTCTTTCAGCTGATAAATGTAAAACATCAAAGCTCATCATGGTGATCGAAAACCAGATGCATCCAAATTGCAAGGCATGCCTTTCTCTTTGTGGTAGTATAATGAGCATCCCTCTCATACCCTCCATAATAATCCTAAGCATTAATGTTGTAAATTAGATAAATCCATACATACATAAAACGAGCATAATAAGTAATAGTAGCTAGTAGGAATTATATCCCAACAATTCAACAAGAACGAACGAAGTAGTAATATTCTCACTCTCATAGCAATACTACAAATAATAGGACAAAACGATATTGGTAAACACACGAGTGGTCCATACAGTTCTCCAGAAATCCCTAAAATAGATCTTGCATCTAGGTATGCAACACCATATGAAAGGCCCATACCATATGTGATTATGAACCTTTATTTAACTACATATAGATATAGTAGTACCACAAATATTACTGTCCGGCCGGGAAACGGAAACCGTCAATATGCCACTGAGAATATGCTGATATAATTGTCGCCAACAAAACGTACTGACATGTTATCGATACATTTTCAATAATATCGATGCACATATATTATTTCAACAATGTCGATGCACAACCTTTATTTAATAAAGAACTGATGGCTTGCATAGAGAACTTCTGAGATATTCATCAGAGTCGTGTATGTATACACCATTTTTATTAAGGGGTGGTGGTTATTGAAGGTGGAGAGAACGGAAATATGGGAGTTGATGGGAAATTTGGAAGTGAAGTAATAATAGGGGGAGGCAACCTATATTCTGGCCATAAAGGTGTGGAGGTCAGAGGAGGAAGCTTCAGGTTAGGGATCTTGGGCAGCTTATAACGAGGAAAGGTAGGGGCTAAGAGTTTTCGAGGGGCGGCGAAAGCTGAATGTGTGCTTGAAAGTAATGAAGCGATGACAAAGATAGCTATCACAAACGATTTCCAAGTTGCCATCTTAGTGTGTGGAAATAAAGCTTATGAAATTTGATGTGAACGAGAAGACCAGCCTATGGTTATAATTTATAACGTTCAGAGGGAACAGCCTCATTTATTTTTGGTTTTAAATGCTGTAAAATTCTGTTGAAAAATAAAAATATGTCAGATGCCGGTATGGGTCAAAATTTAGAATAGTATTAGTTCTAATTTGTAGTTTTCCATTAAAACTCTCGCAGTGGTAGTTACCAACCAATTTTGTCTTGGTTTCTATTTTGCTTTGCCATGCCATTCTTTACAACCAGATATTTAAAGTTATAGGAGTGTGTAAATTTTTTGGTTAAAGTAGTGCTCGCCCTTTGCACCTGAGTTCGATCCTCCCCTTCTTTCTACATTAGAATAGTTTAGAATATCGCTACGTAAAAGAAAGAAAAAAGTGACACAGGCTTATGTAGTATGTATAACAATGCACCAAATACAACTTCATTGGAAAAATTAATTAAGCCACATGACTGATTGAAACAACACAATACATCTCACACAAAGATATAAATATGCGAAATTAAACTTAGAGATAAGAAAACCTCATTTGTGTGAGAGAGAAAATCCTCTTAAGAGAAAAATCAGGAGAGAGTTTAGCCACCGGTGTTTGGTGAGATTATTATTGTATTCCCATTATTTTTCTTAGTGGAAGATAGAGTGTTATTTTTTGCCCATTTTATTTACACAAGGCTAGGAGAAATCAGATCCTGGGAGGCCATATTTTTTTTATTGGCTCTTTGATTTTTCGCAATCTTTCCCAACAAGTGGTATTGATGGGTTTCCCTCGTTAGTGGAGGAGAGGAAAAAGAAGGAAAATAAATATTAAAATAAAATAAAAGAAAGGAAGGGAAAATTTGAAGAAAATGAGAAAAACTCTCTCTCATGCAAGGCCACCAATTTGTTAGGAAAGTTAGCTATAAAAGCAACTGCCTTCTTTTAGTTCAAATCATCCCTTAGAAAACCAAAACTTAGACAGTTTTGAGAGATAAGAAAATCTCACTTGTGTGAGAGAGAAAATCTTTTTGAGAGAAAAATCAGGAGAGAGTTTAGTCACCGGTGTTTGGTGAGATTATTATTGTATTCCCATTATTTTTCTTAGTGGAAGATAGAGTGTTATTTTTTGCCCATTTTATTTACACAAGGCTGGGAGAAGTCAGATCCTGGGAGTGCCATATTTATTTATTGGCTCTTTGATTTTTCGCAATCTTTCCCAACAAGTGGTATCAGAGCTTCGGCTCAAAAATTATATTCTTGTGTAATTTAAGATGGAGGAGTCATCGTCATCATCATCAGCAACAATGTTAAAATTGACTGCATCCAATTACTCCATTTGGAATCCAAGAATGGAGGACATCCTTTATTGCAAGGATTTGTATGAGCCCCTTCAATTGCTGGGACAAAAACCAGCAGGGAAGTCAAACAATGCGTGGAGCATTCTGAATAGAAAAGTTGTCGGACAAATCCGACAATGGGTGGATCAAAGTGTGTTCCACCATGTGTCACAAGAGACGGATGCATACAAATTATGGACAAAATTGTCGTCCATGTACGAGCGGAAGACCGCTCAAAATAAAGCATCGGTTATCCGACGGTTGGTAAACCTTAAGTACAGAGATGGTCGAAGTGTTACCGAGCATCTCAGTGACTTCCAAGGTTTGATCAATCTGTTGACGAATATGAAGATGGTGCTTGATGATGAGTTACAAGCACTAGTGTTACTCAGCTCTTTGCCTGATAGCTGGGATACACTAGTAGTATCCTTAAGCAATTCAGCTCCTCAAGGTGTTCTTACATTGGACATAGTTAAAGATAGCATGTTCAATGAAGAAGCAAGGAGGAAAGAACAAGGTGTAGTAGCCGAGTCAGAAGCCCTCGTCTCAGAGTATCGTGGAAGAACTAACAATAGAAAATTCCACAGGCGAGACAAGTCAAAGGGCAGGTCAAGAGATGGCTCTAGAGGAAGGTCCAAGACAAGAAAGGACCTAGAATGTTACCATTGTGGCGGGATAGGCCACATAAAAAGAGAGTGCAGGTTGTTTAAACGAGAGCAAGATAGAGGTAACGAAAAGAGTGATGTCAGGCACACGACCGCAACTACCTCTGATGGAAATGAGGTAATTATTCTATGTGGTGATGGCTTCGTTAATTTGTCCTCTCAAGATACATGCTGGATAGTGGACTCTGGTGCATCATTTCATGTCACCTCACGGAGGGACTTCTTTACATCTTACACCAATGGAGATTTTGGTAATGTGAGGATGGGAAATGACAAATTGTCCAAGATCGTGGGAAGATGAGATATTTCCCTTGAAACCAACACAAGTTGTCACTTGGTCCTCAAGGATGTGAGACATGTTCCAGACATGCGTCTCAATCTAATCTCCACTGGATTAC
Organism: Prunus dulcis; assembly: GCF_902201215.1. Lineage (NCBI taxonomy): Eukaryota > Viridiplantae > Streptophyta > Magnoliopsida > Rosales > Rosaceae > Prunus > Prunus dulcis. The sequence goes on from NC_047657.1 coordinate 7,745,021, forward strand.
TTGACGATGAAGGATACACCAATGTCTTTGCTGAAGGGAAATGGAAACTCAGCAAGAACTCTCTTGTCCTAGCACGAGGAAAGAAGGAGAACACCTTATACATGACACATGCAAAAGTCAGTAATTGGTACGTAAATGCTCTCGCAGAAGACTCAATCGAGCTATGGCATAAACGGCTCGGTCACATGAGCGAGAAAGGGCTGCATATTCTAGCCAAAAGAGAGGCACTGACTGGGATGAAGAAAGGCATGCCTCTAAAATCATGCACGCATTGCTTGGCTGGAAAGCAGCATAGAGCTTCGTTTCAACATGGTCATGCACAAAGAAAACCCAATGTATTGGATGTTGTGTACTTTGATGTTTGTGGTCCTATGACCACTAGTACTCTTGGTGGTGCAAGATATTTTGTTACCTTCATTGACGATCATTCCAGGAAGGTATGGGCTTACGCACTTAGAACAAAAGATCAAGTGTATGAAGTTTTCAAGCAGTTTCATGCTAGCGTTGAACGAGAGACTGGTAGAAGCTTCAAATGTATTCGCACCGATAATGGAGGAGAATATATGGGGGCGTTTAGAAACTACTGTAGAAGTAACGGAATCAGGTATGAAAGATCTGTTCGAAGACTCCTCAGCATAATGGCATAGCTGAGAGAATGAACAGAACAATTGTTGAAAGAATAAGAACAATGTTATCTCATGCCAAGCTGCCCAAAAGTTTTTTGGGGTGAAGCCCTGATGACTGCGGTTGATCTAATCAACCTTTCTCCTTCAGCATCTTTGAATGGTGATGTCCCGAACAAGTTCTGGTCGGGAAAAGACGTTTCCTACAATCATCTGAAAGTTTTTGGTTGTAGAGCTTTTGTTCATATTCCTAAAGACGAGAGATCCAAGCTCGACACAAAGTCGAAAGAATGTATCTTCGTGGGATATGGGAATGAAGAATTCGGTTACAGGTTATGGGATCCTATAGCTAGAAAGATTATTAGAAGTAGAGATGTTGTCTTCTTTGAAGATCAGAACATTGAGGACATTCGAAGAGGTGATAAACCTAATAATCCTAGAGAATATCCAGCTAACTTGGATCCAGTTCCTTCTCCATTGGAGCACAATGACGGGCGAGATGAATTCAATGATACTGATGATCTAGCTAGTGATCCTATTATAAATGAACCAGTTGATGATGACATGAGTGATGATTATACAACTGATGGTATAGTAGATGACGAAGCTGATGAGGGGCTAGAAGTACAAGCCGATGAAGAGCCAGCGGCCGAATTACAACCAAGAAGATCGACCAGGGTACGGAGACCTCCGAGTAGATATTCTCCAGATGATTACGTTCTCCTAACAGACGGGGGAGAACCAGAATGCTATAAAGAAGCATTGACTCATGATCAACAAGATGAGTGGTTGAAAGCCATGCATGAAGAGATGCAATCTCTGCATGAGAACCACACATATGATCTAGTGAACCTACCAAAAGGTAGAAGAGCACTCAAGAACAAATG